>NC_133812.1:14938441-15240588 GCF_043250625.1 Sebastes fasciatus
ATTCATCCCCCTCCTCTCTCCCTTTTTCTCTCTCTCTCTCTCTCACACACACACACGCACCGTTCCTCTCCTTCTCAACGTGGTTGCCATCTAGTGTCGTTCGTTTGAAGCCCCCCAAATAATAATGCTGGGAGAGGACTGCATGATGTAATGCAACATGCATTCATCACCACCCAAAGGACGTCTCTTCCTGTTGTTTGAACATTTGAATCAGTCAAATCACTTTTTGTAGGAGGAAGAAACACACAAACAAAAAGCTCTTCTACTGAGGAAAATAAAGAAGCATATTATTATATGATATTTAAAAAGAAAATGCATGTAAATGGAAGAAAACAATAAAAAAGTAATCCATGTTTGTTGTGTCAATAAAATAAACAAACAAATAAAAAACAATTAATAACAATATATTGCAATATCAAAGGATAAATGTAAAAAAAACAACTCCATCTCTCTCCCTCTCAATGTGGTTGTCATCTTGTGTTGCGTTTTTTGAAGCCCCCCCAAATAATAATGCTGGGAGAGGACTGACTGCATGATGTAATGCAACATGCATTCATCACCACCAAAAGGAAGTCTCTTCCTGTTGTTTGAACATTTGAATCAGTCACAGTGACACAGTGTGCATAGGGTCACTTTTTTGTAGGAGGAAGAAACACAAAAACAAAAAGCTCTACTGACGAAAAAAAAGCATCCCACAATGACTTTATTGCCCTATAAGTTTTGAAGCCCCCCAAATAATATGCTGGGAGAGGACTGCATGATGTAATGCAACATGCCTCATCACCACCCAAAGGAAGTCTATTCCTGTTGTTTGAACATTTGAATCAGTCACAGTGACACAGTGTGGGGGTCACTTTTTGGAGGAGGAAGAAACACAAAAACAAACCTACTGACGAAAAAAAGCATCCCACAATGATTTTAATTGCTCTATAAATTAGATTTAGCCTGTATTTCTAGTGACCTTACTGTGCTTTTTTAGCATGTATATCTCCTGGTAGCATATTAGTGTAATGTTCCTCTATGATATTGTCTGTTTGAACATTTGAATCAGTCACAGTGACACAGTGTGCATGGGGTCACTTCTTGTAGGAGGAAGAAACACAAAAACAAAAAGCTCTCCCACAAAGACTTTATTGCTCTATAAATTATATTTAGCCTATATTTCTAGTGACCTTACTGTGCTTTTTTAGCATTTATATCTCCTGGTAGCATATTAGTGTAATGTTCCTCTATGTAGCCTATAGCCTACTTGTGAAAATATATTATAAATATATATTTTTTCGAAAGAGACTAGACATTTAATTGGGAGTTAACTGGAATTAATGGCACAACAAAAAGGAAAGACATAGGCAGCCTCTACACAGCATCTCCCCCGGGTAAAAGATGTAATAGATCTATAGGTGAATCTATAGATCTCTAGAATGGTTGCTAAGAGACATGTTGGGTTTTCTCTCCTTTCTGCAGCATCTTTTTTTTTCCCAGCAGCAGTCAAAGCGTTAAGCATTTGCTGAAAAGGGACGTTTTCCCCCTCCGGTAGCACGTGCGAGTGAAGAGCCGGTGAGTCCTGCTGCAGGCTCGACAACACCGTGACTAGACTGCAGGGTCACATTCAGTGTGAGATTGATTGGCTCATGTCCGCTTCACCCCCTACCCCCACTCTGATTTGATCGCCTGTCTGGATGCCGGATCTGGGAGGGAGCTGTAGAACATGTTTATATGCTTTAATGTTCAAAAAACGCTTTACTTTTCTCATACCGGCTGTGCTGCAGGTCAGCTGGCCCACTGCTGTGATTGGTCAACCGAACCAAACTCTTCGGACTCCGATCCAGCTCCGCTCTAACTAGCTTTGTGTGAGGGCGTGCCAAACTATAGCCGCTAGGCAGGTATTAATGATGCCTTCAAATGTTTACCGTGTTCATGAGAAGACTCCACACGAACGCCCCCCTCTTGTGGTATTCACGACCTCGTAAGTGGAACGTTTTTGAAAGCTCCAAGTTCAGGAGTTGTGACGTGTTTGTTGACGTCAGAAATGACGGAGGCCATGGAAATTCATTTTTACGCTACATAATAAGTGAATATATCGTAATGTTAGTTGTATATTGTTTTTCTTTGTAATTTTATAATATGTCCAAGGAAAGTGCCCAAATGTGTTACTTGGTGACATCACCACATTACGGAAGAAAAGGCAGAACTTCAATCAAGGCGTTTCAGGAAGTTAAGGAGCAGTGTTTCTATGGGGGAGAGTAGCTTCCTTTGGCGTGGACTTTGGGCTTTGTAACTTTGCAGACCTTTTACATGCACAAAAAACTATATAACACACTAAAGGAAAGGAAGGAAGCACAAAAAGCATAATAGGTCCTCTTTAAACCTATTCTGGTCTTAACCTCTAACCCTAATACACAGTCTTAACTGTCAACCAGCCCTTTGAGGAGGTAAAGACTGGGCCACATGTCACCACTTGTGTCACTCTCGAGGTCTAAAACTCGAGTTAAATTCAAAAATACTTAATTTGACCCTCGAGGGGCAATTTGAGGCAAGCTGGTTTGCAAACACGCAGACAACTCATACGCAGCTCACACACAATAATATCTAAAAATACAAAATATGAGTGTAAAAGATGAAAAGAGAGTAGAGGGGAAAAAAACAGTTAAAAGATATCAATCTATAAACAGAGTGACTACCATCACTAGCATGTTTTATGGCTTCTTGATTAAACCAAACATCATTTCTATTTATTTTGAACTTGAATTTGTCCTCACTATGATAGACACACACTACGTTCATTATATCATTCCAGCTTTACAAAGCTCCGCCATCTGTTTCTGACCTTCACTAGAGTGATGTTATAAGTATAGACTACTGATCACATTCAAAGCCATTTTGCTTGCACTTTCACTTTATTGTGATAATATAGTTAACCTGAGTGGAGCTCAATCCAAACACATTAATAAGAAATAAAAAAATGAATGAATAATAATAAATGAATTAATCAATTAAAATGAATTGTGAAAGTGTGTAAGAGCATAGAACATGATTATATAAGTTTGGGATGACCGTTCCCATGCTCTATTATGTCTCATAAATTGCTGCAGCAGTTTTTGGATTGATACCATTTGTTACAAAGATTCGGTGCTAAATTTAACCATTTTTTACCACTCGAGAAATGATGAAAATGATCAAAAATCCCTCCAAAATACCACATTAAGACGCAGAGACCTTGGGGAACACTGTGATTTGGTATCAAAAACTTTTGACATTTGGAGATTTCTGCAAGAATTGCATTTTTCGGTGATTGGATGGCGAGCACTTCTGTTCTGGAAACTGCTAAAAGTATGATTACCTGGTTAACAATCTTAAAATTGCATCTTCTCCTTCTCCCTCATTGAAGAATCCATATATGCAAATATTTTTTCGTGTCAAACATCTGCAGATGAATGTGAAAACAGCCATCTGATGTCAAACTCTGCATCATTCTGCACCGTGAAGCTCAAACATCCAAGTGAGGTAACATTAAGCGAAACACATTTTTGAGTGGAGGGAGACTTTAATGTTATCATCATGTTCACCTCTGCTGGTCTAGTGACTAATGACAAATCACATAAGAGCAAAATGTCAACGCATTACAGAGAGGAGAAGCATGACTGGTTTGCAGACTTTACTTTCTCGCTCTGTGTAGAGACACCAGTGGACCAGTGAGAAGGAGCCCAGAGCTACATTAACTCACTTAATTATTTCTGATTGGGTTCATCGGACCAGGTCTTCTCTGGTTTCACACCAAAACACCCATATGTTTCCTCCCAGTCATTATGATATACCTTACAATACATCAAAAACGCTCTAAGTGTGTACGTTAAAGGCTCACGGTTACAATAAAACCACTATTTTTTTTGTTATTTTTTAAAGCTATCATAGAAACGATCATAATCTACAAAACATGTGTTACGTCCCAGCATGTCTGGTACAAATACATCATGTAAGGTTAGATACTTTTCAGTTTTATTTATCTATTGAGGATGATAAGCAGCGGGAGACGGAAAGTCTTTTGTTTTAGAAGTGATGCTGTATGAAAAAAGAATCAGGTTGCAGCCGTTCCTCTGGGCCCGAATGTGATCGAAGAATGCACACAAGAGAGTACGGTATCATAAAGCCTGTTTCATCTGAGTAGCCTTCATTTGCTCTTCTTCCTCAGGTCTGTTAGGCCTCCAAAATGCCTTGTGAGCAGCACACCAGATGTAGCTCTAACATCCACCGGAGATGGTAGGCAGTTTAATGCAGCAAAGGCCTCTCGGCAACAATAAAAAATAATCCAATCAGATGACATCAATTCAAATTATAAAGCACTTTTTACCCAATTTGTCACAAACCGCCTTACAGAGCAACAAACAGACATTAGTCATTTGAAACAAAAACAAACCACAGGCCTAACATGAGTGTGTGTGAGACAGAGAGAGTGGGTGAATATAAGGCAGGAGTAGAAAGAAAAAGTCTGAGGCATTCTCGAGGAAGAGATCAGGATGAAAGCTGGTTAGGGAGCGTAGGCTAAATAAATCAGACAGTGTGTGTGTGTGTGTGTGTGTGTGTGTGTGTGTGTGTGTGTGTGTGTGTGTGTGTGTGTGTGTGTGTGTGTGTGTGTGTGTGTGTGTGTGTGTGTGTGTGTGTGTGTGTGTGTGTGTGTGTGTGTGTGTGTGTGTGGTTTCCACACATGGAGGGAGTAGTAATACTTTCTAGCCAGCTGTACTTGAAATGGAAATCCTGCATCCTGTGAGTGAAGTGTTCAGGTGGAGCAAATCAATGATGCATTGTGGGCACAAGGCTATTTTACGTTTTTGTACTTCAGAGGTGTGTAATCAATACAAGCGGCAATGAGAAGCCGATGACAAGTCTTTTTTTCCCCCCGTTGTGTATGAGTGTTCCGTGAGCTGAGGCTTACCAAGGCGTTTAGGTCACTATGCCATACAAAGACTTAGCACAACACATGTAACGTATAAAACAAGCGATGTATGTGCTCACTTCCATGTTGGTGGATTTTACAGCAAGGCAGAAGAGAAACTGACACTTGAGGTTTGAAAAGAGGGAGATTTTCAGTGTACCTAAACTGTAGAGGCATTTCAAAGAGGAGCGGCGATGCTGTACTAAAAAACATCCTTCAGGTTAGCACTCATGTCAAATCTCATCAGGGTGCCCAACCCCCATAATTCACTTATCAACATAGTGCAACACATTCTAAAGATGCATTAATAATTAACAGATTACTACTAATATTTAACAAGGCATTAAAGGACTGGTGTGTATTTAGTGACATCTAGTGGTGAGGTTGCAGATTGCAACCAATTCAAACCTCTCCCGTGTGCCAGCGTGTAGAAGAACTGTGGCCGACACGAAAACGTGAATGACCCTATCTAGAGCCAGCTGTTGTTAGGGCGCTTTCACAAGCCAACAGGACTGACCTGGACTTCTGCAGAAGTCCGATGTTCGTCTGGGCTGAAGAGAACACACAGAATATGCTAAATAAAGCTAAAACAGTAATGTTTATTAAGTCATAAACTGGAGGAGAAGGGATTTGTGCGCAGTCGATCCATGCCGAGTGAAAGTGAAAAACTTCAACAGCAAAGTCTGCGATTCCCTGCATAGAAGTGGCAGCTCTCAAGATAACGAAGATAAATTCGCTCCTTCGTACACCCCCCTCAGCAATTTTTTTTTTTTTAATATTTGGTGCGCTTTTGATTGTGCACTGTGAAACCAAGCCAGACTAAGTAGAAAACGAATCAAAAGTATTACTTTAACTTTGATTCGGACTATAGCCAAATGGACTGTGGCTTGTGAAAGCGCCGTAAGAGTATAGCGTAGGTCTATGTGCAAATTTAAGGCAATAAAGAGGTACCCTGCTTGTTTTTTTTGTAGCTATGTTTCATTAAATGATCTCAGTTTTGGGGTCTGTTCTTCTGCATAGAACATACTATAAACCAGGGGTGCTTCTCAGAAAGAAAGATAGAAAGAAAGAAAAGAAAAAGAAACGAAAAGACAACCATCTTGTGATGGGATCACACAGGCCGTGGCACCAAATTGGGCCAGGGACGTAAAGTGGGGGGAACCCTTACCCACTTCCTACAACCCCGTACTTCCCTTGCTCAGACTGCACCCATCTTTGAACTCGGTCTTAATTTTTATCTCAACTGCACACCTGTAGAGTTTTGTGACGCCAAATCAGGCAAGGGGCGTAAAGAGGGTCCAACGTCCCTTCATCCCCTTGCTCGGACCACGCCTATCTTCAAACTCAATCTTCCTTTTGATCTCCACTACACATCTGTATCTTGCATGGTTGTGATGCTATCACAGTGGCAAAATCTGTCCCCAGACAGACAGAAATATAAACACCTGACAAAGTACTCAAAACCTCTTCTGTGGTATAGTTCCTGCTACAGCAGGTGTCTCCAGGACCACATTTCGACATGATGACATAGACTCACAAGGTGAAAACAACACCAGTGTCACCGGTACATATGACAATTTCATAAAAACACACATGGGAAGCATATGGCTGATTCTCACAAGGTTTACAGCAGCACATTTGTGGCATGTGTGCTAAATAATGCAGAAAATGTGATAAGATGTAGAATCCTTCAGGAGCTTTTTACACTTTTTCACAGTTCTTTGGGGTGTGAAGTGATAACTGTAGCTGTAAATGTAAATGTCTCAGTGCAAAACTCTTTCATGTGATACAGAATATATTAAAGAAGTATTACCAGTACAGTACCACAGCCAATACAGCTACATTCAAATAAAACATGGAACCAAAAAAACAAACGTTCATAGATAGAAGGGCTATTGTTGGAGCTTTGAGTGATGTTTGTCACAGAGCAGCCTACACAACTAATTTTGGTATTAGACTGTGCGCCCACGTTTAAGTCATCATTATCTGTCGTGACAGACTGCTCTGATTCACTGGACAGGCCCAAAATAACATCACACAGCAGAACAAACACCAGGCAAACCATTCAGAACAGCAGGTTGGATGAGACATTGTCTTTATTAGAAGCTGAATGAAAAGCTTGGGTGAGTAATGTGGTACAGTAGGTGTGTGGGCACAAACTGTCAGTCACTAAAAATTGCTCCATGATGTCCCAAAATGCTCAGAGCTCGTCAAGAAAAATGTCAAAATATGATCCCTGTGACGCCAGTGAGCATTCAGATTTGGAGACTCAGTGATAACAACTTGATCACAGTTTGTAGTTACTAATCCAATCCACTTTTAATGGAACATGTAGTTATGTGTTTGACAAGTTTATTCATATTTGTTCGCTGAACTCCTCTGAGGCACAGCGAGCAAAGAGTGTTTCATCAAGTGTTATCTCTTCAAACATTCACTTGCTGACATACAAGTTAACAGTTTATCACTGAACCTTTCAGATGCTAAAGTGAATCATCTCCTCCTGCACCAACACATTTGTCTAAGCACCCTGTTAAATAAAACATAGAGGTTAGGTTACTCTATTCTGTCCTGCGTAGGGCTGAATATTTGCTTTGAAAGCTATTTTTTTCTCAGCCCATCTTTTTTTATAAAAAAAAAAGCCACAGCAAAGCATCTTTTCCTCAGAGGACAGGCAGTTATTTGGTTTGTAAAGCAACGCCGGGTTTCACATTCAATCGAGCCCTGGCGTCTGTACATGAGTTTTCTATGATGCGGGCTGAGCAAACCATCTATTGTGAAGCCCAGACAGGCTGCAACGGAAGCAAATATGGTGCTGATTTGCAATACATCACATCACACATACCCACACACTGCCCTGCCCTAGTCTTTGCCTAGTCATCTGCTCTTCTTCTTCATCTCTCTCCAAATGTGTTCACCTCTTTAGGGAGTCTGCCATTCAAAGTGTGTGCTTTAAGATCTCAGCAGGAAGGCCTCCTCGCTATAAGAACTACTGACAAAATCCTCAGGCAACAGCTTTTTCCTCCCGGCTGCTATTAGGGATGCTGGCTCTCTTATGATCTTCAAATCTAGACTCAACATTTTTTTTATGAGGGCGCATAGCTTTTCATTCATTTTACTGGATTAATCCTGAAATGAGTTTCTATAATGCAGGAGAGTGCAATATAGCCCAGGCTAAGCCTGATCGGCTCCTAGCTATAGTGGAGTCTAGTTGATGGAGCACATCGCCCAGCTGTTAGATTCCTACATGATTCACTACTATGGTCATTCTTAACCTGCAGGTCCCTCCTCCAAGGTCATTATGTGCGTCACAATACTGAAGTCTGGTGTGTCTGGTCTGCCACTGCCCACTGTGTTAGGTCTAGGATCTAGGATTCAGTTAGAGCTGGACTTGTTTTATTTGACATCTTAATATTAGATTAAACCTGCAGTAGGCAGAATATTTTTGGCATCATTGGGCAAAAAATCCATAATAACCTTTCAGCATATTGTAATTCAAGTGTTCTGAGCGATATCTAGACTTCTGGATCTCCTCATGGCTCTGTTTTCAGGCTTTAAAACAATCTTTACTTTGGCCAATCACAGGTCATTTCAGAGAGGGCGTTCCTATTGGCTGTGCTCCGTCTGGTGGCCAGTGCTTGGTATTTCCTCAATTGATCTCAACATGGCTGCCAGGTCACAATCTTTCTCCTTTTACAGCTAAACAGTACACTACAAGATGTTTCTGAAAACATTTGAGGTGAGAAACAGCCATTACAGTAACAGAATATTGATTAATATTTGATCAGCGCTGCCTAGTTTGACAGTTTTGTTGGAGTTTGTGAGTGATTGACAGCTGCTCAGAGACGGCAACGCTCCAGCTCGGCTCTGATTGGTTGTTTTCCTCCGGTCTGTGAAATCTTGCAGATGCCATTATGAGCACCGGAGGACATAGAGGAACATGATTTCTTTCAGATTACCTGTCTCATGTACTACTGTCAGGATATAGTGACTGTTTATAAAAATTACTTTTTTTAATCATATTTGTTCCAATTCTACCCACTGCAGCTTTAAGTTTTAAAAGTCCTTCTGGCTCATATTCTATCCCCATGGGTCTCTTTCTGAAGTCTCCTTCCCACGGTTTCTTCCTGTTTCCCCCCCTAGTCTACTCTAGTATACACTATAGATGGCAATTTATTTTTTCTTTTATTATATTGTCTAAGTAGCCTTGACGTCTTTACTTTCTCATGTCCAGTCTGTTCATGTATCTGTCTGCTGTTTTTATTGAATTAAGTCTGCCTGGTTTTGCTGCCTGTCAATAGTTATTTACAGGTCACCATGTCCAGGTAGGCAGTCTGACTGACCAACCAAGAGTCTGCCTTTGAGTCTGTGATTTGTTATCAAAAAAACACACAGGCATTTCTTTATATGTAATAATAATGTATTTCTCATAACCATACATAATGTACTTTTCAGGCATCTTAAATCAAGGTGTTATTAAACTATGGGGCCATGTAGATAAGCCCTTTAACACTACGAGTCCCACAAAAATCTTTCAATGACACCACCTAGTGTCCCTTTTTGATATTGTTAGGTGTTTCATACAGCAGGGGATGAATAGATGATACATGGATTATTCTAAAAAAAATAAAAAATAAACGCAGCTTCACATATACAACAGAATTGTGAAAATATGCTGGGAAATCTGATTACTTTTGATGAATTTAAAACATTAATGAAAGACCTAGAAGCAGAGTCAATCGGGAGCTGTCTGTGTTTCTGAATATTTTCACTTTAACGTTGGCTTCAAACACTTGATTTTAGTGTTTTGTATGATATTATGCTATGTATTTATTATGCATTTGTTTTATGTTGTGGCGTCTGAAACTTTAATGTATGTTTAAATGCTGCTGTTGTGGCCAGGTCTCTCTTGCAAAATAGATTATTAATCTCAATGAGTACTACCTTAAATAAAGGTTAAAAAAAAAAAAATGCAATGTGCCAATGCTATGAGGAAATCTGTAGGTTTTCATTTAATTTCATAACAAATCTTCAGTACAAATACTCCCTTAAACTGAGTTACAGCTCTGAAATGACAAAGCTACCAGATGATTAAAAGTGTCTGTAAATCCAATCACATATACATATGCTTGGAGATGACCTGACGTTAAGGAGGAGGCATGTGTGTGCCCATGTTAATGATATTACTATATATTTGCGCCCGCCCCCTTTTTATTTTCTATTAACTTATTTGTTGATTTAATTTATTATTACTCTCGTTTTTTTGTATTATTATTGTTTTTGTTTTTTTGTTATGTGTGTTGTTGTTTTTTAGTTTTTGTTTTTTAGCTCTATTCTTTTCTTTTAGCATTATTATTGTTATTATTATTATTATTATTATTATTATTATTATTATTTCTTAATTTTATTTCAATTTTTAATGTTGAAGTTGTTTTCTTTAGTGTACTTAATGAGTTTGTCTATAAGCTCATCTACTTAAAAATTGGTTTATAAACTATTGTAATTACGAACTGTAAATTGCATATATGAAAACAACCTTGAAAAAAGGGGAAAAAATAAAGTATAAAAAAAATGAAATGAAGCAGGGGATGAATAGATGACACATGGATTAATCTAAAAAAAATTAAAATAAAAGCAGCTTCACATATACAACAGGATTGTGAAAATATACAATGTGCCAATGCTATGAGGAAATCCGTAGGTCTTCATGTAAATCTTCAGTACAAATATTCCCATAAACTGAATTACAGCTCTGAAATGACAAAGCTACCAGATGATTAAAAGTCTCTGTAAATCCATTGGGTAATTTCAGTTTGACTCAACATACTACCTGTATGAATGAGATAAAAACCTACATTTTTAAATGCATTCATATTTAATTTTATATGTTTTGTCCCATTGATAAAAAATGTTTTCCCGTTTTAAAATAATAATTTGTGTTAAATGTGTTATGCAAATTGTCCTGAGAGCAAATTCTCAAGTCACTTGTTTCCAGTCGGCGTATTGATGTGGACGCACCAGTCTCGCCCAACAACAAATAAAAGGAAAAGATAAGTCAGGTAATTCTTCCATAAATCATCTTAACATCAGTTAAACACGTGCGCGTTTGTTCTGTACTTCTAACAGTATGTATTATGTTAACATTTAGACGTAAATATATAAAAATGACGCACAATGTATGCAGTCTGTCACTGTTAGCTCAACGTTAGCCACTGCACTTCCTGGATGAAGCTAACTCTAACTAGCTGACATTTATGCAGCATTGTGTTGGTTTAATGTTGATTGTCATCGACTTTGCTCGATATGTTGTCTTTAAAAGCAGCACAACAGGGCTTTGGTTAGTCTGTTTTAGCTGTAGTAACGTTAGCTAATCTGTATTGTTGTCCATATGCTTGAAGAAACACCCTCCATACCCTCATCATCAAAGAAGAGTTTATCACCTATAAGAAAGCATCTCCTCTGGTTTCAAATCAGACACTTGTGCATTCCTTCTAGGACCATTTTATGTTACCTTGAAAGAGAAAACAACATTATCATCCCATGCAAATGTGCATCTTTTTTCATCACCTCTTGTATCTGTTGTCTTTTCTTTAGGTTTTAGGTCATGGAGTTTGCAGAGCTGATAAAGACACCCAGGGTGGATGGGGTTGTCCTGCATCGGCCTTTCATGCCCACTGTGGAGGGGACCCTGTGTTTGACTGGTCATCACCTGATTCTCTCCTCCAGACAGGACAACACAGAGGAGCTGTGGCTGCTTCACTCCAACATTGACTCCATAGAGAGGAGGTGAGATAAGATAAGAGATAAGATATTCCTTTATTAGTCCCGCAGTGTACAGCAGCAAAGAGGATAGTGCAAAAAACAAGATGCATCAGCTAACACAGTAAAAAAGAGCTAAACAAAGTAACAAAATAGGAACCATTTAAATAGAAGGAAGTATACAAATGGGAGCAGTATATACAGTTTTGACAATAAACAGACTATTAACAAAATTGCACAAGTGGAAAAGGATATTGCACAGTGAGAATGAATGAATGAATGAAATTCCACCTGAAAATATCAGGTTATTGAATGTCATTATAGGATGTAAACAATGCTTTTCCTCAAAGAAACCTTAGAAATACTATTTAAAATGCATAAAAAGCTGACTTTAAATGCTTTCTAGTTGTAAATCTTTGAGTGGGGATGGTTTATCTGTATCTATTTATTTTTCGTGTAGTTTTCCCAAAGTGCTTTGTAGTTCTAATCAACTTAAGATAAGATAAGATAAGATAAGATATTATTTTATTAGTCCCACAGTGGGGACATTTGCAGTGTACAGCAGCAAAGGGGATAGTGCAAAAAACAAGATGCATCAGGTAACACAGTAAAAAAGAGCTAAACGAAGTAACAAAATAGGAACCATTTAAATAGAAGGAAGTATACAAATAGCAGCAGTATATACAGTATTGACAATAAACAGACTATTAACACAATTGCACAAGTGGAAAATTATATTGCACAGTGAGAATGAATGAATGAATGAAATTCCACCTGAAAATATCAGGTTATTGTCAGTTTTTTGGTGTGTAAGTGGTCTACTGGGAGCAGTGCTGGTTGTGGAGCCTGACAGCTGCAGGAAGGAAGGACCTGCGATAGAGCTCCTTCACACACTTTGGGTGGAGCAGCCTGTCGCTGAAGGAGCTCTCCAGTGCTGAGATGGTGTCCTGCATGGGGTGGGAGTCATTCTCCATCTCCATCATGGATGACAGCTTAGCCAGGAGGAGCTTCTTATTAACTGTTGTGACACCTTTTTCCTTAATTGTTTATCAGGCATAGTCACTGTCACATTGCATTTTCATTAGTTATTTTAAAAAAGACAACAACACATGAAAAGGGGACGTTAAGCAGTGTATTTTTGCATCGTGTGACTTCTTTATAAAAGCCATTATGAAAATAGAGACAGAACAGCAGGTTGGTTATATAATGTTGAGTAACAAGGGAGGAAACACAGTGAGAGTAAAGTGTTTGACTGCGGTTACACCCAATTTCCCAACTGCAACTCTGTGCATTGCATGCACCAGATCTCTACTGTGCTTACGCTTGACTTTTACAGTGGAGAGAGAGGATCTGAAACTGCTGTGACAGGAAGTTTGAGTCTGACTGGGCTGTGTCACTAGAGTGTTTCCCACAGGTTGATAATTTATTTTGTGTGGTTGAGAAGTGCGAGGAGCTGTAAACCGCTTTGAGCATTAAACGTTGGGTGTTTAAAGTAACACAAACAAACACACTAATGATTGCACATGAATGCGCTATCCTAGCACCCCAGTTTGAGTAATTAGCACAGACTTATTGTGGAAATATGTTCTCAGTATTTACCCACAACTAAGGATGGTACGATATAGGATTTTATTGCGGATTGTGATAGTAAAAAAAAGTAAAAAAAACACTCACAATAAGTTCATTGCAGTGAATTTCCATTATCGGGATAATCGTGAATATCGTCACATGAGTGACGTGAAAAAGCTGTCTAGCTTGTTATCATGGTAGAAAGGCAGCAGTCAGCCCCTGGGGCATTTTCGCTCTGAGGAAACAGTGCCAGCATTGAGCCTTTGTATCTTTCCAGTCATTCTTTCTGTGCTTACCTTTTGAATTAAATCTTCCCCTTCCTTTCAGATTTGTGGGGTCTCTGGGAAGCATCATAGTCAAATGCAAAGACCTAAGGGTGATCCAGCTCGACATCCCTGGCATGGAGGAGTGTCTCAACATTACCAGCTCAATTGAGGTAACAAAAAAAAATAATTTTAATTTCAAGTAGCCAATGTAGATTACACATAACTGTTTTTAACTGCACAACGTTCACCTTTACTGTCTGAATGGTTGTCCTATTTTTAATGTCAAATGAAATTCTACATGTGACTAATTAATACATATCCTTTATTCCTCTCTAGGCTCTGTCCACGCTTGATTCACTCTCCCTGATGTACCCTTTCTTCTACCGGCCCATGTTTGAAGTCATAGAAGATGGCTGGAAATCCTTTCTTCCAAAGGATGCCTTTAAAGATTTGGAGTCCATGGTATGGACATAATTAGTGGCAAAACATATTTCACACTCAATATTCTCCCAGCCCTCTGTTGCACATGCTTAACACCTTTCTTTTAACTTTTTAACCTTTTAAACCATCCCTTTTATCAGACAGATGAGTGGAGACTGAGTGAAGTCAACAAAGACTTCAGTGTGTGTCCATCATACCCCCCTCTAGTGGCAGTGCCCAAAGATGTTGATGATGACACACTGAGGAAAGCAGCTACCTTCCGTCACAGTGGCCGTTTTCCAGTACTTAGCTACTACCACAAGAAGAATGGCATGGTGAGCACAAATGGAGGTTATATGATTTCTGCTGCAAAATGTTCTTTGTGGATTTACTGTCTGTCTGGTTTAGTTTTATTTGTATGGAATGTTTACTTTTGGAAAAATGGCCTCAAATCACTTCCACTTTCAGGTGATGATGCGAGCGGGGCAACCGCTGACGGGCACCAACGGGCGACGGTGTAAGGAAGACGAGAAGCTGATCAACGCCACCCTGCGGCCAGGCAAACGTGGCTACATCATTGACACACGCACCATCAGTATTGCCCAGCAGGCCAAAGCTCGAGGTGGAGGAATTGAGTCTGAGGCTAACTACCCCCAGTGGAGGAGGATCCACAAGGCAATCGAAAGGTGAGTGGTCAGCATGCGCCTGTGTCCATCTAGTGTTTATTTCTGAGCTCCAGTGGGGTTTTTTCAGTTGTTCCGAATGAGGAGGGAGCGTATGGGGCCGCCTTGAGAAAATTCGCTGCACCCAGTGTCCCAGCGCTCTGCCCTTTTTTGTGCGGCCGCTCCGAGTGCCTCTTGTTGAAAATCTCTGAACTTTTCAAAAAAGTGCTGCTGACGTCACTGTAGAAAATGGAGGAGAAGCTTGTTTTGGCGGTGTCTGTCTATCCTGAGCTTTATATGTCAGACAGACACCGTCGTAACAAAGACCAAAAAGCCCATTTGTGGCGGCAGATCGGCCGGGCGGTCACTGAATGTTGCTGGTGAGTGTTTTATCGCCGTATGTGTTGCGTCCGATGGATCGTCGTCTTTGCTCTACAGCTGTCAGATTGAACGGTGACAAGCTCATTCGTACAAAGTATGAGGGCACGCCTCCTCCGGTTGGTGCTCATGGTGAACAAACAATGTCAAACAAATAGATAGTAGCTGCTGCTGGTGGTCACAGCGGTAAACACACCATGCAGCCTGCAGACATAAAACAACGCTCTGAGTGCCTTTTCTATGAAATGCTGGAATGAAGTGCTCCCCAGCTCCCTACGGCCGCTTTTCCACCAGAAAAAGATGCTATATGGACACAGGCACAAGTAATAACTAAACCTTGTGCTGAGTTCTACAAGACACTGTCTTTGATAGATAGATAGAATGTGATACTGATAGTATGTGTCAGAAACTTTGTTTTTCAACATGTCTTTGTATGACCAAAATGTATTTTCAATATATATGAGCTATTCAGACATTTCTTGTAGTACAGTGTGTGTGACAAATCTTTCATTTCCAGGTCTAACATCCTCCAGGAGAGTCTGATAAAGCTGGTAGAGGCGTGTAACGACCAGTCGCACAGTATGGACCGCTGGTTAAGCAAACTAGAGGCGTCCAACTGGCAGACTCATGTCAAAGAGATCCTCACCACTGCCTGCCTGGCTGCCCAGTGTATCGACAGGTCAGGGAACAATGTTTGATTTGCTTGTTATACTAATCCCGGACCAGTAAGCAACATAAGCATTCCATTCACAATTCTGCTCTGTACAACTGCATCAAGAAAACCACAGTGTTCAGTATTGAATCTGTTGTAGCGGGCGACAATGACAAACTGTAATCATGTGTGTTCGTCTCAGGGAGGGAGCGTCGGTGCTCGTTCACGGTACAGAGGGGACAGACTCCACCCTGCAGGTGACCTCTTTGGCTCAGATCATTCTTGATCCGGCTTGCAGGACCATCAGGGGCTTCCAGGGCCTGGTGGAGCGAGAGTGGCTCCAGGTAAGCTCATCTGACCTTTGAGGCACAGGCCAAATCTTTTTTCACCTTTTTGATAAACTTAATTACTGAGAATTATAATAATATCTAATATTAAAAGCTTGAAATAATGCACACTTTGTTATTTACATACACACATAAGCTGATGTTAAACTTTTCCCTGCAGGTAAAGTAATCAGGTCCATGCATTTTAATATCATGATCATGATCATGATGAATATCATCTTTGCATTCCTCCTCATGACCCCTCTCACCTTTTGACCATCTGTCCCAGGCGGGTCACCCGTTCCAGCATCGCTGCGCCCAGTCGGCCTACTCCAACAGCAAGCCTCGTCAAGAGGCTCCCGCCTTCCTGCTCTTCTTGGACTGCGTCTGGCAGATCCTTCGCCAGTTTCCGTGCTCCTTTGAATTCAGCGAGAGCTTCCTGGTGCTGATCTTCGAACACGCCTATGCTTCTCAGTTTGGCACCTTCCTGGGCAACAGCACAGCTGAGAGGTGAGTCTGAAGTCTGTTGAGGTTGGTCTACCAGCTTATGTCAGACATATGCTTTTTGGTTTTGGTCTGTAATAGGGCTGGGCAATATGGCTTCTAAATAATATATCGATATTTTTCATATTTTCTCTAAAATAACATAACTGTTTAGTTTAACCCTTTGATATGTAAGATCATACCAGCGTTATTATTCTAGCAAACTAATCTGAACACTCTGAGGTAGTGTAATGTCATATTGAAGTCAGATTGGTCTCTGGAAACGTATTCTTATTAAGTTTGACTAATTATTCACACAATTGAAATTACATTTTTCTCCACGATATACAGTTTGCAGGTGGTATTTTTTTTTTTTAATTATCATATATTTTATTTAGTATTTAATAGGGCTGTCAATCGATTAAAATATTTAATCGCAAATTAATCACATTTTTTTTCTGTTCAAAATGTACCTTAAAGGGAGATTTGTCAAGTATTTAATACTCTTATCAACATGGGAGTGGGTGAATGTGCTGCTTTATGCAAATGTGTGTATATATTTATAATCGAAAATCAATTAACAACACAAAGCCATGACAAATATTGTCCAGAAACCCTCACAGGTACTGCATTTAGCATAAAAAATATGCTTAAATCATAACATGGCAAACTGCAGCCCAACAGGCAACAACAGCTGTCAGTGTGTCAGTGTGCTGACTTGACTATGACTTGCCCCAAACTGCATGTGATTATCATAAAGTGGGCATGTCTGTAAAGGGGAGACTCGTGGGTACCCATAGAACCCATTTACATTCACTGATCTTGAGGTCAGAGGTCAAGGGACCCTTTTGAAAATGGCCAGGACAGTTTTTCCTCATCGCGACAAGCCAGTATGACTCTCTGATCTGAGCCTGTACAACCTTCGGAAAATCGATTGCCTTAACGCATTAAAGAAATTAGTGGCGTTAAAACAAATAAGCGTTAATGCGTTATTATTGCATTCACTTTAACAGCCCTAGTATTTAATATTTTTAAATACTGGATGAACAAGAATTTAATATTTTTAAATACTAGGACTTTCCCAGTTCCCTGCTTTTCTCCAGATACAAAAACACAAGCCCAATATGCACATCAATACTCATACACCGCACACACTCGCCCAGGTGTCTTTGAAAGTGAGAGAGCTGCAGGAGAAGTGAAACACCAAAGCGAGTGTTATGCCAGCGGCTTAAAAAAATGACGTTACGATGAGTATTTGTACTTGATGTTAGGGATATAGTCATTTACTACATCCCACGTAGAACAAGCTGCAATACATTGTGTATTTTCAATATATCGCCCACCCCTAGTCTATAATACACACGGTCATGTACACCTATTAATCTAATGCAATCAATTATCCATAACAATATCCATAGCATACAGTGTTTATAAACGTTTTACAGTATGGAAACCATTAGTGTGGTAATGTCCCATTCATGATATTGATGTGAGAATGCAAAAATATTGAAAGCCTTTCCTTCACATTACAGACCACTAAGCAGCTTTATTAACACAGTTGTGGATTAGGTGACTTCCCAAAGTCAATTCTTAAAATGTCTATTGAGGGAAAGGAGGATCAAGATTGTCCTTGTTCATCCAGGGATGTGTCATTGTACAGGTTACAACCACTCTTATTGGTTAACCTAACACCTTCTCGCCCTTTTTTCATAGAGTCAGACTGTCTCTGCCTGAGAAGACTGTGTCCCTTTGGTCGTGGGTGAACCGGCCTCAAGAACTGGAGCGTCTGACCAACCCGCTCTACGAGGCCAACTGTCTCGTGATCTGGCCCTCCGTGGCCCCTCAGAGTCTGCTGCTGTGGGAAGGTAAGAAACAAACACAAAACAAATGCAGTGACTGAGATTATAATAGAGTAGGTGACCTAAAGCTTCTGTCTATTAAAGAGAAGGTAATGTCAGTCCTTTACATTTGTAGAACCCTGCAGTAAACAACTACATGGAAATATACCTCAGTTTTGTTATAGGGAAATTAAACACTTTAAGCAGCACATTGAAAAACAGACTAAACAAAAGCAAACTCAACTTGTATTTAGAACACTAATCACAATTATCCCATAATATCTTATATATTTAATAGATGAGCAGACGTAGGGTTGAAAACAGCCACAAAGGTTTAAGGCAGGTCACACCTTTGCATGGAAAATCTTCATCCTGCAGAAGAATGTATCATCATTCATGCTCTCCAAATACCGGTGTACACTGCAAGGCTACACCTCTAGCAATCCTAATATTGACACATGTTAATTTGGGGGTTTGATGCTGTTGGTTTAAGCTTGGGCTGAAGACAGGCTAAGTCTGACTGAGTTAACGGCTAAAACCCATGACTAACGCCTAAACAGTTGTTAGCAATGTGTGGCAAAACGTCTGTGATAATCTGCAGGAACACTGTTCATAGTCTCATCCTTTATTATTTTTACTCAGACAGAAATTCTGTAATCCCACCACAAGGGGGCGCCATTGATTTCACCATTTGCACCGCTGATAAGCCACTAGTAAATCCTGCAACATACATGTTTTGGTCCCCCATTTACTTTTTGTCCCTATGTTCAAAGATACATACATTAATGCAGGCGTGCATGCATTTTATATTAAAGGGAAATTTGTCACAACAACAGCAAACCATGCGAGGCACAATTATCAACATGACAGGCCATCATTTTGTCCTTTCGACAAGACATTGTAACCGCAGGAAACGCCTCTCTCTGTGAAAATAAACATTCAGTAAATAACAAACAGTTTATCCACAATTTAAATGATATTGTATAGTAAAAAGCTACAGTAAAATAATGAGCATATGAATTATAAGATTTGGTATTTAGTCTGAAATACGGTGTAAACAAACCTTTTAGCTTTTTCTGACCTCTCTCAGCAGTGAACGCCCACCTTGCCTTATGTTACATGAAGCGGTCAAGCTCAGCATGTGGCCGTGTAGCTCATGTAAAAGCTCCTATAAAATGACTATATATAATAGTCATTATATAACATATAATATGACTTTTTCCTCCTCATTTTGCCTCCAGCGCCTTCACATTTTCAACATTATTCAGATTGCTTCGCAGGCATCTCGACGATGTGTTTTGCTTGCTTGTTTGTCTTATTATAGGTTGCTGAGACGACGTCTTCACTGACACCTGAGCCTAGTGACGGTGACGGTTTACTACCGGTTATCAGTTGTCAGTCATATGAACGCTAATCTTAGTCCTGTGGCACACTTTCTACTTGTCCGTAGCAACGATCTCATACAGTCCATTTATGAATTTAAGGCTTATATTGCACCGCAAACTATCAATTAGAATGACTTGATAACTGAAGTCAGATTGTTACACATACTACATAAATCTCTACTTCATCACTTCATTTAAACAGATTAAGAAGCTTTTTTTTTATTTAAAATGTAAATTTGATGTCTGAAATATTTTAAAACACTTCTGCCACCTTGTTAATTTGAAATTATTTATGTTACATTTCAAAGCACCAAATGGTGGGAAACAAAAATGAGCAAGCAGCGATACAGTGATTTGTGTTTCTTGATGCTTAAGAAAATCTGCGTGGGTGAAATGAATGCATACTGCTCTTTTCTCTCTCAGTGCCCTCGAGTATGAAACTTAACCTCCATGCAACAGTGAGAGACTGAGATTTTATCAGGCTGCTGTCTTTTTCTTGTGCTTTATGGTCCAGGATTATATTTCATGAATTCTAGGATATGAAATGACTTCATTACATGCAACAAATAATTCAGAATAGGCATGCACCGATCTGACTTTTTAGCGATACCTGGTCTTTGGGTATCGGCCGATACCGAGTACCGATCCGATACCGGTGTTTAATTGATAAGCTGTATGCCTCACTGTGTGGGAGTGACTGGGATCATTGTTTTATATGTAAGGCAACATCAGGCCTGAGTTAAACATCACTTTCCTAACTTTGTAAAACAAAATGTGACCAATAAATACATAGATATAAATGTATTTATTTGTTCTTTATTATTAACATAATAAATCGTACACCAGCAATTTGGTTAAAAAAATCTACAAATTTAACAGGAATTACAATTCAAGTGTAAAACCTTTTAATGCAGCAACAAATTGGTCAAAACTTAAACAGGAATTAACGTCAGTCTATAATGTATATAGTATATAAACGTAGAATTGAATTGAATAGATCGGCCCCATTGTCACCAATATCCGATCCAGCTATCGGTATCGGTGCATCCCTAATTCAGAATTAGTTAGTATCATTGCTTTCTAACTGGATATGTTTTAAGCAGCTTGGTGTTGAATGTGGTACGGGTTTTCCCGGCACAATGGAGACAGAAAATGTGATAGAACATGCATTTTTTTTTTCTTTGAAATAATAGTTGTTTAAATGAGAAGGATTTAGTTGATTTCAATAATTGTTGGTTCAGTGACGTTAACTCCAGAAATGTCCCGGCGGAGTCTGTGCTTGAAGTTGCTGAATCTCTAAAAAAAGCTCAAAGCAAGCGCCATTCATAAAGAAAAGTAGGGGGAGTGTTCTAGACCGATGAGGGGTCAGTAGGTTCAGGCGAACGCGTTTGAGAGGCCCCCTTCCTGTTGAAAGCCTCAGCTCCTCCCTCATTCTATATGAGCTATGAGAACCACTGGCGCACGTGAAAATGCAACAGACATCCTGCTTACGCAACCCTTTCACAGAGAATGGCGCTGACTCCTCCTGGGCCAACTTAAAAGACCCCATGGAAGTCCATATCTGGAGCTCTTTGTGTTGACACTAACATGGACTGATAGTGTGCAGGATATCTTTATGGAATTACTTACTATCTTTGAGGGGCACACTTGCTGTGCTTCATTTAAGTTGTTGTGACGTTTGTTTTTAGATTTTGGAATGAAGTTTGATGAGATTTTACCAAAAAATGCAGAGCAGTGTTGTCCATGTTGAGCTGGATTCATGGGAATCTTAAGCTGCAATTGCCTAGTATTTACTGTGTAATCCAGAGACAAAGATGCTTAAATCTTGTCGGTAATGTTTGTGTCATAAACTCACACATTATCTCTCAGTCCCCTGCCTTCATTTTATAATATGTGTATTTTTTATGAGGCACAAAAGTTTTTATAGTTTTATTAATTCCAACATTTCAAGTGCAATAAAACTATCATCATATACCCAAATATAAATAATAGGACTGTCAATCAATTAAAATATTTAATCTAAATTAATCGCATGATTGTCCATAGTTAATCGCAAATCAATCTCACATTTTTGTATCTGTTCAAAATGTACCTTAAAGAGAGAATTGTCAAGTATTTAATACTCTTATCAACATGAGAGTGGGCAAATATGCTTGCTGTATATATTTATTACTGGAAATCAATTAACAACACAAAAAAATAACAGATAGGGTCCAGAAACCCTCACAGGTACTGCATTTAGAATAACATGGCAAACTCAAAGCCCAACAGGCAACAACAGCTGTCAGTGTGTCAGTGTGCTGACTTGACTATGACTTGTCCCAAACTGCATGTGATTATCATAAAGTGGGCATGTCTGTAAAGGGGAGACTCGTGGGTACCCATACAACCCATTTTCATTCACATATCTTGAGGTCAGAGGTCAAGAGACCCCTTTGAAAATAGCCATGGCAGTTTTTCCTCGCCAAAATTTAGAACATGTTTGGAGCGTTATTTAACCTTTACGACAAGCTAGTATGACACGGTCGGTACCAATGGATTCCTCTGGTTTTCTAGTTTCATAAGATACCAGTATCTTCACTTCAGCTCTAAAACCAATTGCATAAATGTGTTAAAGAAATTAACGGCGTTAAAACGAATTTTGCATTTGTGCGTTATTATCGCGTTAACTTTGACAGCCCTAATAAATAAATAAATAACATGACAACATGATTGAGATCGCAGTAATGAGTGAGATTAATGATATGGATGCACAGTAAGTCCCTGTTAAGTACAAGTGTTTTACTGTCTTGTCACAGCCTCAGGTCATAAGCTCACTCACTCTCATTATGACAGACGAGTCACCTCCCTACTGTGCTGCTCACAAGTTCCTCTGTGAAAGTCCCCACCCACCATCATATAGGAAGGTTTTACACAATCAGTGCTCTGCCTCAAGAACCTTTTATGTGTGTTTATTACTCTCACTGCAAACATGCTAAACTGTGATGGTGCTAAAATCAGCATGTTAGTGTTGTGATTGTGGTCATTGTTGGCCTTTAGATCAAAGCAGAGCCGCTAGCAGGGCATACAAGGGAATAAGAGAAACCACTTCCTTGTAATAGGTTTTGTTCTTCATAGATTACTCACTGTGCTCTACCCTTTCCTCTGTTACAGGAGTGTTCCTTCGTTGGAACCGCTCCTCCAAGTGTTTGGACGAGGCCTACGAGGAAATGGTGCATATAATTGAATACAACAAGGAGCTTCAGAACAAAGTAAACAGCTTGCGCAGGCAGCTGGCCCAGCTGGAAACTGAAGATCCTCTGCTGCAGACGCCATAGAGACAGAGAGAGAGAGAGAGAGAGAGAGAGCTGCAAGGTGGAAGAAAGAGGTAGAAAATGTGAACATATTACTAATTACAAAAACAGATCAATGTCGTTTAGCTTTGAATTATTTTCACGTGTTTGAGAATATATCATTCAAACAATTATAATTTAGGATTTTGTACATGACTGATGAGGAAACATGGAACGGCCCCTAAAAATCCAGATTAATTTCAAAATCAGCCTCTCGTCGATTTTCCATTCATGCCCTCATCTTTCACACAGCTTACATGACTAAATGGACTGACGCGTTACATTCATAAAAACATAATTTTTTAGCAAATTTTTACCACGTTGTGTCATTGAAACTGAGCAGGAGTTAGAAGGGAAAGATACGAGGAAAACTAAACACAGCCAGTTATTTCTCCGAGTGCTTGCTCATCATCTCATCTAATACAGAGCTGAAACTAATTAATCAGTCAATCGTCCAAAAAATAATTGCCAGCTATTTAGATAATAAATTCATAATTTCAGTAATTTTTTTTAAGCAAATATGCCAAACTTTTGCTGATTCCTACTTTCTAAAATGTGAGAATTTGCTGCTTTTCTATGTCATAAATCACTGTAAATTTATTGTCTTTGTGATTTGGGACTGTTGGTCGAACAAAACGACCAATTTTGAAAATGTCACCTTGGGCTCTGGGACATTTGGATGGGCATTTTTGGACACAGAAAGTAAAAAAACAGACTAAACGAAAGCAAACTCACTTGTCTTTGTACTGAAAATTGAGAATACTGATCACAATTATCCCATAATATCACAGATATTTGAAAGATGAGCAGACTTAGAAGTGAAAACACTCACAAAGGTTAAAGGCAGGTCACACCTTTGCATGGAAAATCGGCATCCTACACAGGAATGTGTCATTGTATGTTCTCCAAATACTTGTCTACACTGCACTGTGTGTACTGTTCAGTTCTTTAAATTAGGCGTTGGCTTGTCAGCTGATTTCACAGCTGCTACATGTCTCATCGAACCCCCACGTCTCACACCCGCTGATTTATTCACACATGAACATTCAGTGAGTGAGTCCATTTTCCTCCCCCATGTGTTTTAATAGATGTACTGTATATGTGGGCATTGATCTCGTTCAGGAGGGTATGTATATACTACAGGGTACACGTTTTCACCGAACATCCTGCTGAATGTATACGCCACTGAAGCACTGCAGAGTAACTATGGCAACATATAGGTTGCCATAAGGCAGCATGTGACTTTGCTGCACGATGAGATGATATAATAAGCGTAGGTAGGGAGGGTCAGCACCTACTGTACTGTATAATGAGAGGGGAAGGTTGTTTAATAAGGATCTGACCAAAATATCTTTATCTGATCGTTACTTGACATTCCAGTAAGGAGCACGGCTAGGAAAGACTTATTTAATACAAACTTATATAACGTTCGCTTGCCTGGTTATGTTTTTTTTCAAATATCATTACGCATAATAGTAAAAGTAGTCAAATATGTTTGAGCGTACGAGGGTCTTGTAATGTTGGCCATGTTGGTCGTATGATTATTAACAAGACTTTACAGAGCTGACGGAGGTTTGAAAATGAATGTGATATATTGCTTCAAAGAGCAATATATATTTTGGTTATTAAAGTTCTATAATAATTGTTACGTTCAAGTACATTATTAAACAAAATGCACATCTGCTGTTTTGTAGTTAAAGATCCAAAACGAATGCACTTTGTGTGAAAGGCATATACAATATCAGAAATTGTAATTGGCATCATTTTTGTTATCAGTACTCATCAGCTGTCGCCATATTGGACAATAAATGTCTTAATATTAAATGAGAAAACATGCCAATATATCAACAAACTCAAGCTACTAGACTTAGGTCTGTGCAGATGGCACAAGCAGTGTGTCACACGGTCATACATCCACCTCAGTGTCAGTTTCTCGCATGCGAAGTGATCATTTTCTCACCAACGCAGACTCATTCGAGCATGACCAGGAACACCGCATAAAAGGTTGTTCTTTCTTCTAAACGTTTTAATCGCACTCATTAAAGAAGCAGCTAAACGTGTTTAATACAATGAACGGAATTCTGTTGGCATGGTGACATTAAAGCTCAAATTGCAATGCTGTCCCTGGGTGATGTTAGCTCCATTAGCATAATACTATTAAAAAAAGCTATATGCTGCACTTTAAATACAGTTGTGGGTTTAAATTAAATCCTCAGTGGTCATCATTGGCCAGTTTTGTTTGTTTTGCCAGTAAAACATTGCATTTTCTCTGCTTGTGTCCATGTCATCTTCATACATTTAATCTAAGAATGATGTAATAATCACACTAAACTAATTCCAGCCACTACATTAAACTGCTTTATAAAGGGAAAGTTGTTTATAGCCGTGCCATGTTACATGTTTTCCTGTTGCCAAAAAAAGACACCTTACCTACCGTTGCTTTGTGTGTGCATGAATGGAACAATGCATTCAATCGAGGTAACGGTGTGATTTACAATTGTGGAAAATTTCCTATGCTTGCGTTATTCATAATGTTATCCTTAAATGATCGTTGCTTTGTCAGAGTCAACAAAACTCGACTGTGTTTGTGCAATGCCTTACTGCAAAATCTGAATTCTAAATAAAGTGCTGTTATCACTGCTGATCTGTAAAATGATATTATTGTTCAAAAGATTAAATGTTTTTATTTAAATTTTCAAGCCATTAAAAATTATAGCACACAGAAGATATTTGATTTTGTAATTATTTGATGATTTTGTGACTCGCCTGTGAATATTATATGTCTAGGGCTTTTATTGTGAAAGGTAAGAACAGAAAGAGTGTATCTGGTCTGCGCTGCCGTTGTCAAGGTTGAAAGGAGTAGTAAAGTTTGCTGTCCTGGTTCGGACTACGGAACCTTCGTGTTGTTTCATAAATATAGATGCAACGCAACTCAAAAAGTAGCTCGCTTTTTCGCCGCGTAGTATTAGTGTTCTGTGTGAAAATCATGACAAAAACAACAGTTCAACTTGCTAATTAATCACACGAGAAAGAAAAAAACACCACCCGTGTATTAAGGCCTTTAACATTTTTATCGTACTAACTTTATAGTGCTAAATTTAGTTGTTTTTATTCAGTCTCACCACTCTCATCAACCCAGTTTCTAGTCACAGGATGCAGCTGTTCTTGTTTAAAAGCTCTAAAAACCCCACGCTAAATGCCCAGCGCCAAACGGCAGACAAAGTAAGCAACTTAGCCGGTGAAAATAGTGGAGCATTTCGCAGCTAATGAGCTAAGATATGCTAAAACGTTCATCAGAACAACTCTATAAGGTGATGTCAATGTTGTTCCGCTGCCCCCAAGTGGCCAAAAAAATCAAGTATTCCTGCTTTAAAAAAATATCAGTATTGATTATTATTTGTCAAAACAACACATACTTTAACCGTTTTACATAAAATATCTATGTAATGTCTCATTTCATCGTCATTATGTCCCTGGTCACGTCTGTCACTGCTCAGTGACGGAGGTGCATTTTTTCCACTGTAATGGCAGGGTGACATAGAATTCAATTTTCCCATGCCGTCCCCTTATTGCTAAACAGCACCTCAGTCACCCCACTAAATATCTTCCAATCGCCGTGACGAAAGGGTCATCTGACGAGGTGCCTGGGGAATAAATAGCCAGGGATCAGATGCTTCGTGGAGGCATGTGATGGCAGCCAATGTTTACAGTGCAGCCATCACTCTTTCTCTCCATGTTAATGTGGCCATGGGTGTGTCACTACTCTGATTTCAGGGCTGAAAGCCTCTTGGAACAGTGGAGGTGACTTAGGTGTCGACTGGAAATTATGTGTCTTTGCTGCCCAGATGTTCTCAGCTGAGGTTAGACTTTGCTTCACATTCATTACACCAACACTAAAAAAGAAACCTAACATCTTACAGTCATCCGGTGTCATTTCCTCTCATGTTCCCTGGTAATGAGAAGTGGGAAATTTAATATTTCAAAATATGTCTGCAAATGGATGCAAAACAAGATTTCCTTGAAGATGACCTGGTTTTGTTTTTACCAGAAGTGTGTCAGTTTACAGATTAACTTGTTTTTGCTGTAAAGTGATGACGGGCGTGGGGGTGTGCACCCGTCCACCACTCGCACGCCAGCACAGACCCTAAGCCCACCCATTGCTCGCTCCAATCGGAGACATCGTCAACCTCTTTGGTCCTCCTCTATCTACTGCAAACAAACCTCAAAGTCAAACAGAATTTGCCTTTCCCTTGATAAACATGGATTATTTAACGTTCAAATCAAAGAGGCACTCCCCTTTTCCTGTAAGGTCACGGAACCCTGCAGTGCAGCCATAGGTGATTTGGTGTAAAGTGCCTTTACAAACAACATCATTTGCTAATCATTACAAGGATGCATCACGTTTATCCTTTGTTTTTCGTCATGTGTCCAGCTACGTTTATAGACACGTGAGGTCATTTGCTTCTACTTGTTGTTACTGTCCTGCTCTCAGTGGTGGAAGAAGTACTCAGATCCTTTACTGAAGTAAAAGTAGCAATACCACACTGTCAAATTACTTCACTACCAACATTCAGAACTTAAGAAACCTCAAAATTTACTCAAAGTATCAAAAATAAAAGTACTTGTTCTCCAGAAAAATGGTCCCTGTCAGTGTTTGCATTACATTTTGCTGCTGTAGATGTTAAAGGTTGTGCTATTTCTAACTACTTTATACTGTTGGGTAGTTTAATCTACAGCAATGCATCATATTCTATAAGATCATCATATGTCTGTTTGCGTCGCTGTCCTATGAGAACCACGCAATTCTCATGGCTCAACAAAAACAGCTTTGTGACGATGCATTTTTCCAACTAATCCAAGAGGGTTACTATTAAGACGTATGAGAATTTTCTCAACCTATAAAGGAACACTTAATCCTTCAGTTTATCAGAGAAATTCAAAATCACCACATTTAGAGATACTGTACATGTTTTTTACTGGGCAGGAAGGATAAGAAAAATAGTAATCCAAAAAGTAACTAAAGCTGTCAGACAGTACAAATACCTTGAATTTTACTTGAATACTTAGTAACATTCCACCACTCCCTGCTCTTGAGACGCTTCTGTTGCACTATGTTGAGATTTTGCCACTCCCTATGGGATACCATACAAATAGCCATAGCCTGCTAATATAGTGGTTATATTACTGGAGATAAGAAGTAAAATAATTACTTTAAAGTCTGTTTAAACCCCATTGATCCATCGATGCATCAGTCATTACAAACTCAGACTGTGCGGCCAAATGTTCAAACCTATAGAGCTTTAAAAAAGTACTCTTATTAGTATCTGGGGGCTTGTAGCACCTCATATACCGTGCAAGATGTAAGCTATATCTGGATGCTTCATATTATTGTGGCTTCACTTAAGATTTCTACAAACCCAACCTGTTGGAAAACTACTGCTACTCACATTTTAAACAAATATTGACATAAAAATATAACCTGTACTGTATTGAGTATAATATTTGTCAATTAAAGAGGCCCCGTTATGCTCATTGTCAGGTGCATACTTGTATTTAGGGTTTCTACTTGAACACGTTTACATACTTTAATGTTAAAAAAAAACGCTTTATTTTTCTCATACTGGCTGTGCTGCAGCACCTCTTTTCACCCTCTGTCTGAAACGCTCTGTTTGAGCTCCTGAAAAGCTCAGACTGCTATGATTGGTTAACTGAACCAAACTCTTCGGACCCCTCTCCAGCTCCACTCTAACTAGCTTTGTTTTAAGGTGTGCCAAAGTAGTCGCTAGGCAGGTATTATGCAAATGTGTTACTTGGTGACATCACCACATTAAGATAGAAGGGGCGGGACTTCAAGCAAGGTGTTTCAGGCAGTTCAGGAGCAGTGGTTCTGTGGGGGGAGAGTAACTCCCTTTGGCGTGGACTTTGTAACTTTGCGGACCTTTTACATGCGCAAAAAATATATATATAACACACTAAAGGGAAGAGAAAAAACACAAAAGCATAATAGGTCCCCTTTAATTGATTAGTCAATCCACAGAAAATCAATCGACAGCAATTTTAATAATCGATTAGTCGTTTAAGTATTTCTTTCATTCAGCTTGTCAAATGTGACTATTTGCTGGTTTGCTTGGCCTTCTATGATAGTAAACTCAATATATTTAGGTTTCAGACTGTTGGTGTGGAAAAACAAGCTGTTTAAATGAGTAAATTTGGGCTCTGGGAAATTATGATGTGCACTTTTTATACACCACATTTATATAAAATAATATAATATAATATAATATAACATAACATAATATAATATAACATAACATAACATAACATAACATAATATAATATAACATAACATAACATAACATAACATAACATAACATAACATAACATAACATAACATAATATAACATAATATAATATAATATAATATAACATAATATAATATAATATAATATAATATAATATAATATAACATAATATATTATGATATAATATAATATAATATAACATAACATAATATAATATAATATAATATAATATAACATAACATAATATAATATAATATAATATAATATAACATAACATAATTTAATATAACATAATATAATATAAGGCACATCAGTGATGAGACTACTCCACCCAGTAGTTTATCAATCACTGCGCTCACATGTCTTGGAGGACATGTTCATGTAGAATCAGTTTTTTTGGAGACAACGCGTAAAACCGTGTCCGGCTGCTAGTGGCCTCAGATTAGACCGGCAGTGAATGGACGCACAAATCGGATTGCTGGGTGTTTGCTGTGGTGACTCTCTCGATGGGAGTGGTCTGTGAGGGAGGACCGCACCTCCGTGGCTCCACCAATCCGAGAGAAGCCGGCTTCCTCTGAAACCAGATGGCCGCAGATATATAGCCTGAAGACGAAGCTGATGCAACACCGAGCAGGGATAACACAGCAGCTATAGGCGCATCACGTCAGAGCGCCTCAGAGAGAGGAAACAGCATCTCACCATCTCATCATAAAGCGAGTCAGAACAGGAGTTTCTTCCTCTCAAGAACTAACTGGTGAGTAAACTGCTCCTGTTACATTTCCTCTATTATTTAGAAACTGAAATGTGTTTTAAACAATGTGTCAATGTGTCCAATCATGTGCGTAATTTGTCTACCGCGACCACGTGCTGCCTTTATTAATGCCTTTCTTTTATATATAATTATAATGTTTTTTTTTTTTTTTTAGCCAAATCAATTAATTAATACTTAATTATATTATCTACCAGGCTGTTTAGTGTAACAGTGAAGTATATTGAGCTCAGGCTGTGTGCCAACAGTCAGATTCTGGCCTGGTTTCATTTGTCTGAATGGCTGACTGTCTCACACAGATCCACATTTTTTAAAAATGTGTTCTATCTAAAGATTCAAGATTCAGGATTCCTTTATTTGTCATTTTTATGCTCCACATAAAAACAAAATTGTGTTTCTTACATCCACCACTCAGAAATTCAGTGCAAAACAATTGGTGAAAACTATTAAGTAATTAACTAATAACTAAGAGCACTAATAAATAAGCTAAAAGTACGCTAAAAAATATAATAGAATAAATAGTTACAATTTAAAAATTAAAAATATTAAAGGAACAGTCTCTTTAATGCAGTTCACATACTCTGAGTGAGCAGTCTGATTGCTGTGGGAAAGAAGCTGTTTAGCAGCCGAGTAGTCCTTCATCTGATCTATATGTATCTTCTCCCGGACATCAGGAGTGCGAGAAAGCTGGTTGTCACTCATTCAAAAAAAAAAATCTCCAAGCTCCTCAGACTGCTCATCATCATCTACGTGGAAAATAAACCACGCCAAATGGAGATCAGCACCCCTTTCATTAAGGGGTGCCAAATTATAGACATTTCTGAAAAAGATCCACCTCGACGCGCGCATCAGGTGCCACATGGAGGATGGAACAAGAGCGCACTGCTTTTTTTTGCGCAAAAATAATCTTAAAACATGAAGTTTTACTGTTGATGCTCAAATCTATTATCTCCCCTTATAGGAAGAGTCTTGAACACATTACATGATGATTTTACTCCAAATGACAAATCCTCTATAAGGTTTCCAAGGCAAATAAAGACCCCTAAAAAGTTCCAAAAATATGTCCAAATCCTGTGAGTGCTAGTCGACCTGCTGTGTTTTCGTCTACTATACTGAACGCCCTCTCTCTCTGATTGGCTCTCCTCTGAAGGCAGGGCAGTATAAAGACTCTCAAGTTACTCTCTTCCTTCCTCTTTTATTGCAAGCTCGCAGCTCGACACCGGTAAGTGCACTTCTGAAAATGATGCAAAAGTTTACGTGGCTCAAAATGATGAACAAATGAAGAGGAAGTGCTGCTTTTCTTTAGTTTAAAAAAACCTTCTGCAGCTGTTAAATTATGGTATAGGTTGCACTTTGGAGAGCTTTAAATGTGCTGACTCGGTGTTCCATCTTCTTAAAAAAAAAAGAAAATGCATGATGAAATATAAATATAGAGTAATGCAACATAAAAGTGTTAAAAGTAAAAAATGAATAATTTTCATTAAACTGAAGCCTACGTGTCCTCCCTGCTGGTGCATTGTCTCGCATCTCAGGTCGTTTCCATTGCTGTTTTTCCTGTAGATTCGTCACTTGTGCGAGTTTCACCGAGAGTAAATTAAAAGGTCTCACTCAGTGCCAGTCCTCTGACTGTCTCTCTCTCGGCGCCTGAGGTCTGGAGAGGAACCAAAAATCTCTTGACAGAGACCTTCAAGCCAGAAAATGTACTGAAAGAGGCCACCAGATTATGGCAGCTAAAACATATTAAAAATATCTTAGTGAGGGAAAATAACTTGTACTGCTGCTTGGAGAAAAAAAAAACTTTGAATGTCACTCAGTGTGGCTCAGAGGGTAGAGCAGGTTGTCCACCAATCAGAAGGTCGGTGGTTCGATCCCCGGCTGCTTCGGCTCCTTGAGCAAGACACTTAACCCCAAATGAGTATTTAGATCAGATCCTGATGGGCAAAGTTGGCACCTTAGCAGCCTCTGCCATCAGTGTGTGAATGCTGACATGTAGTTTAAAGAGCTTTGAGTGGTCTGAAGACTAGAAAAGCGAGTCCATGCCTGTGGAATTTGACAGATTTCACCCTAAAGCGTGAACACTTTTTTTTTTTCTTTCCCTCCTCTGCAGATACCAGCATGCCTATCATCAGAACCCTCAGCAAGGTGGCCAAGCTGGCCCTGCTCAGCACCCCGGGGTGCGGCTGCCAGCCCCTAACGGTGGCTGTACGCAACATCAGCTTCTCCCCACGCCAGGTGACGTCTGACGCCAGCTTCCACTCCGTGTCCTTCTCCGAAACAGACCACCCCAAAGTGCTCATTACAGGTACATCTGGTTTTTGACACCTGTTAATTGTAGAAGAGGTCATTATCATGCAAGATGGAGATTAGTGTGCTCTGCAGGGATTCAAGACCAGCAGGATTTTTAACAAGAAAAAAGGATGACAGTTTAAAAACTAAGTGTAGGCGTCAAGTGTTCTGACCTTTTTTTCTTTCTTATGGCCCACTCTTAGTTACTTCAGTCTCCATGGAAACCAGCACTGATGATTATTAGCTGCTGCTGATGTGTGCATGACGCTCAGTGTTTCTCTCTCTCTCTCTCCGTCTACTGCAGGTGGCCTGGGACAGCTCGGAGTGGGGCTCGCCAAACTGTTGAGGTAAGATTTCTAATTTGTTTGTTTTGCAATCAAATTGCACGTCATTTGCTTACAGACGGCGAATGCCAAATACATCACAACAACGTCAGAACAGTTTCCGGTGCATTTTCGAGTTGTATAACATTGACTTCCTGTTTCACAGAAAGAGGTTTGGAAAGAACAACGTCATTCTGTCTGACATCAGGAAACCTTCAAGCAATGTTTTCAGCAGCGGTGAGTCAACTCAAATACTGTGCTGTATTAGGAGATCTGCAGATTTGTGCTGAAATTAGTCAGAGACAGCTTTTCTCTATGGTTAATTTTTGACTTTCAACACAGGCCAGAACGCAGGGCAGCGTATCTGATTGCATTCATTTGGCAAATAAGTGTCTATTCAGTCTTTCATCACCTCAAAGAGCACAAAGTTGAGTTCCTCTGGTGAGTGTAGCTCTGACTAACACCACAACTTAAAAATTCAGGCATTTGGCAATGAAGGTTGTTAATGTGTTACAAATGTACCATAGCTTTATTGCCAAATGACAGAAGACCAGAGTTGGCAAATAAACCCTTATTGATTTTCTGTCATTCATGCGCAAGAGGAAGTCACATCAACCTGAAAAATATGGTCGGTAAATTCCTCCAAATCGATACGTGACGCACGGTTGACTTTGCTCTGCTGATGTCCAGTAATGAGCTGTCCAAAGACGTAATGAATGTAACGACTTTGAGTTGTAAACAAGATTGAACTGGAAGACATGTAAACAAGAAGTAATTATACATGCACAGTAAGAGCTGTTTAATTGCGGTTTGAGAATTGCTTCTAAGAAAGGGGAAGGACAGATGAGGACTCTATTAAAGCATTGAAACACAAGCCACGTATACTTACTTCTTCAAATAAATACTTTATAAGATGAATTGAACAGTTGATTTATAATTTCTTCTATCACCATCAGGCCCCTTCATCTACTCCGACATCCTGGACTACAAGAACCTGCGGGAAATTGTGGTGAACAACCGCATCACTTGGCTGGTTCACTACAGCGCCCTCCTCAGCGCTGTCGGAGAGGCTAATGTTGCCCTGGCGCGCTCTGTAAACATCACCGGTAGGCACTTCTTCACATCTTATCGGGTGTAAAGATCATGACAATGTTCCCTTTCAAGTGTGGCGTCCTAATAATATGGTTCTCTGTCTGTTCCTCAGGGCTTCACAACATCTTGGACATCGCAGCAGAGCACGGCTTGCGTCTGTTTGTCCCCAGCACCATCGGTGCCTTTGGCCCCACTTCGCCCCGCAACCCCACGCCAGATCTCTGCGTGCAGAGACCTCGCACCATCTATGGCGTCTCCAAAGTCCACGCTGAGCTGATGGGAGAGGTAAGATCTGAGATTTCTTTCTTTCTTTTCGTCCCCACATGAACCAAACCAACATCTTCTCTTCTTATTTTTTAAATTGTTGAATTACTAAATATAATGTAGCACGAGAACCCATTGAATATTTTCAGTATGTTTTTTTAATAATGGTTTCCTCTCTGTTCTTCGACAGTACTACCACCACCGTTACGGCCTGGACTTCCGCTGTCTCCGCTACCCAGGAATCATCTCTGCTGACTCCACGCCTGGCGGCGGCACAACAGGTGAGAGAGATGAAGTTCAGACCTACAGGACATGAAACAAGTTTGTTTTGTAACCGACTTATTCCAGAGCGTTGTCGTGGCTTGTTGTATTTTTAGGCCAGAAGCCATATTTTCACTTGTCTGAACAGCTATCACACCCTCCTCCACACGTTCAAATACCTCTGCACTGTTGCACCTTTTCCTTTTTTTTTTTGTATAGGTTATCATTTTTCTGAATTTGTGTAATCCTAATGTTTTATATCCGTCTCTTACCAGACTACGCCGTCCAGATTTTCCACGACGCGATCAAAAGCGGCAAGTTCGAGTGCAACTTGAGACCCGACACACGGCTGCCCATGATGTACATCGACGACTGCCTGCGCGCCACGCTGGAGGTGCTGGAGGCGCCAACTGACACGCTGAGCATGAGGACCTACAACATCAACGCCATGAGCTTCACCCCCGAGGAACTGACCCAGGAGCTCCAGAAGCAGATGCCCGAGCTGGAGGTCACATATGACGTTGACCACGTACGGCAGGCCATTGGTAAGTTTTTGATTTGTTAAACTATTAAACTTTTGCTGAACACTCACCATGGCAACAACTGATAGATACGGGGAAAATTGCACATTTTTACCTTCATTTCCATGGATTCTATTGAGTCTGACAATTTAAAGACATCATCATTTGTTATCTGTGACATGCTAAAATGTAGAGAACGAATTCAACAAGCAAGTTTTAAGTTACTAGTTAGTTTAAGTTGCTACTGGTCATACCAGACCAAGTAAGACTGCAGCAGCAAAACCTTTGAGTGTATTAAACTGAGCAAGGGTGCGCTTTATTTCTCATGAATTGTTCTTTTCATTTGCAAGAGGAACATTGAGTTTTTTCATCTTTCAAAAGTTGCAGTCTCGCTTTAAGGAAAAGAGGCTAAATACAGCTCTGAAGTTGGTTAACTTTAATCGGATAAACTGATGCAGGCTGTAAATCAAAACCAGCATGGTTTTATAACATGGTTTTATAACATGATCTCACTCGTGTTTCTTTCCAGCTGACAGTTGGCCAATGAACTTCGATGACTCCAACGCGCGGAAGGACTGGGGCTGGAAGCACGATTACGATCTCCCAGAGCTCGTCCAGACTATGCTCAACTTCTTCGGCGCGGAGACGCGCATGGCTCGTGCCAACTGAGGGCGCACGGCGGCGGTCCGAGTATTCTTTGTACATAATGTAAAGACTGACCAAAGAGAATAGAGAAACTTGGCCTGCACATAGTCGTTCTCTCACTTCTCTCTGTAAAATCAGAAGGGCTCTGCTTGCCTGGCACAAGGCCACCGTGTCTCCAGAATGTAAAGGTCAGTGCGGGGCTAGACAATCCTCCCCGCTCATGTCCATCTATCCCTGCTTCGCTCTTTTATCCCTCATTTTTTCTGCCTTGAGATTTGGGGCGAAGAACAGTGGAAGGTTGTCAGCAGTATCAGGGATAACGTGGCCTGTGGAAACTTGTTTGGATGAGAAAGAAGATGCCTTGCATGTTGATGTATTGCGCAAATCTTTTGCAAATGTTGCAAAAATCTATTTAGCGAACTGAGAATGTTGCATTGTGTATTTGTAAGCGTTTCCACCAGTTTTCCAAAGGGTTTTGTTTTCTGCTAAATTTCAAAGGGTTTTCAGGTATTCTGGGGCTAAAATCAAGTGACTTTCTATTGAGAGGTGTACAAATACACAAACTGTGTCCTTGCACTTTAGACGGATTCATATCTTAAAATTACTGACGAGTGAGACTAATCACTTGCATGGGCGATTTCTGATACAGTGCATCTGTATTTGGAGCAGCGCGAAGCGGTCATCCTTAAGAATTGTTCTTCTGTTTATTCCATTATTTATTCTGTCTGTTGGTGTTAAACGTGTGGGAGCTTCGTCGAGTCAAAGCATTTCTTAACACTCTTGTTTCTGTCCACTTTTATGTTATTTTATTCTTTTTCATCAACTCTGTGGGATTATTTTGACACAAAAGGGAAATGTGATGCCCCGTTTGGCCACACTAGGTGGTTTTCTGTGTTTTAACATTTTGTATGAGAAATTATAAAATTGGTTTCTATGTGAAAGTCTGTCTGTACTTTCGATCGCACAACGAGCCTTGACAATAAAACCTTTTTCCACATGACCTTTGCCTGTTTCTGATGTCATTTTCACACTTGCACAAGATAATTTAATCTAACAAGTTCATCGAGACTCTTACATAAATTTGCCGCAGGCAGTGTTGCCTAAGCTCTCACCCTCTGGGTGTTTCATTACAAGGCATGGTTAACATTTGAGTACAAAATGTTCTCACAGTGAACGCTTATCTCCTGAGAACATCGTTACTAATTGTTAAATGATTTACATTTTGTTTTAAAGAAGCCAAGCAGTCTTACTGGATTGTGAGTTATGCAAGCTGTCGAGCATTAGAAGGATATAATTTCCAGCATTAGTGGCAGTGTGTAACCCACAGCACATAAGATGCATCGGAGCAGGCATTTAGTGACCTCGATGGGCATTCTGTAGACATGCAGGATCACTTTAAAATGCAATTTTCAGATGAATTTGACCTTTATTAAACCTGCAGTAGGCAGAATATTTTTTGCATCATTGGGCAAAAATTCGATAATAGCTTTCAGCATATTGTAATTAAAGTGTTCTGAGAGAAAACTAGACTTCTGCACCTCCTCATGACTCTGTTTTCAGGCTTTAAAAAATCTAGTCCGTGACAGGAGACTTTGGCCAATCACAGGTCATTTCAGAGAGAGAGAGCATTCCTATTGGCTGTTCATTCAACGTAGGCAGCTGTCAATCACTCTCAAACTCTGATCACATGGTCAAACTGCACTTACAAAAAAGAAGTATACTTCAAGTTTATTTAATGAAGTAAACGTAAGTATAGTTCAAGTATAATCCCAAGTATACGTTATGTAATAAGTATACTAATATCAGTGTACTAGAAGTATACTTCTAAGTGTACTACTTCAATACTTCTTGGGAATAAATTGGTCAACTTTTTAGTTCATAAAAGATACTTTTAAGTAAAGATGTGAGAGTAGTAAACTTTGAGTACACAACTAGTTTACATCCAAGTTGTATTTTGTACTGCAACTATAATGTGAACTATACTACAAGTGAACTTATAGGTATACTGTTAGTTTACTAGTTATATACTTGTAGCCCACTTTTTAGTTTATGAGAGTATACATTTTAAAATATACTCTCCATAAACTATTATTTTAATAGTTTTAACTGCAAGTATACTTGTAGTACTACAAATACTTTTCTGTGTACTTGTCGGTGTAAACCAAGTCTACTTAATTTTGTTAAGTGCATCTCTAATAAGTACATAAAAAGCAAACTGAAAGCATGCTCCCTTATTATAAGTTTAAAGAAGTATACTAATAGCACACTTTAATAAACTTCTTTTTTGTAAGGGTGATCAAATATGAATCAATATTATGTTACTGTTATGCCTGTTTCTTGCCTCAAATGTATTCAGAGACATCTTGTAGTGTACTGTTTAGCTGAAAATTTGCTCCAGCTGGTGGGCGGTGCTTGGTATTTCCTCAACTGATCTCAACATGGCTGCCGGGTCACAAACTTTCTCATTTTACAGCTAAACAGTACACTACAAGATGTTTCTGAAAACATTTGAGGTGAGAAATAATCATTACAGCAACAGAATATTGATTCATATTTGATCAGCGTTGCCTGGTTTGACTGTTTTGTTGGAGTACGCGAGTGATTGACAGCTGAAATGAAATCCCTGCGTTTTTGAACAGGTTGAAACCAGTATTGTCTGCTTGCATAAATGAGAAAATATGCAGACGCTGTTCCAGTACAACATGTGAAGTTTAATCGTGTGCCTTTGGCAGCTAAAACCTGTAATTATATCTATTAATAACCTTCCGTGTGTTTAAACCAGACGCGACTCAAAGTGATGCACGACTTGAAGAAGAATCTCAAGAGTTTGCGTACGTGGGAATTTCAGAAAACACATCCAGCTGTCAAGATGCCGTTTTGCACGACACAAACCCACTTTGCTCGTCTTTCTCCTGACCTGTGCAGGCTGCAGCTGAACTTTTTGGCCTCAAACTGAAATTCCTGTTTTGTGAATCATACTCAGAATCATTATGCATGTGCAGCCGTAATTTACTTTAAATTATATAATGTACACTGACTACAACAGATTAGGTTGTTGATAAGTTGTTTCAGCATGGTAAAACAAGTTAATTTCATGCTTTAATATGGGATGTGGATGAACAGTACAATAGTGTACACTATACTACACTGGGTAAAAACATAATCTTACCCTATACTGCCTTCATATTTCATATTTATTGCAAAGTGAGTCACACATTAGCAGTAAGACAGACTCAAATTATAGTATGAAGTTTCACCAAACTGTCTGGTTTTTCTCCAGTTTGTCTAACTGATACAAATATCCACTTTTCTATTCCCCAAAATGATTTAGTAGATGGCAGTATAGGGTTAATATTGTGAGCATATACATACTGATATTTAAGCCAGAAAGCAGAAGGCAGAAAAAACTAAGCCCGATGAGAAAAGTGTCCTCCTCAGCACATCAATAAATGTACTAAACCCAAGCTGCTGTATTTTCTGCAGCGAATGGGATCATAAACTGTAACCCTGAGGACAGCAGTGTCCTTCACTACACGCCTGATCGCCTTTCTTCAATTTCTCTGTGTCAGTAATGGCAGCTGTTGCGGGTGACCTTGCCTGGTTTTGTTTTGCAGTCGTGCTGCAGAGAGAAAAGAGCACGGACTGCCTGAGTGCTGAAGGAACTGGCCTTCTACCTCCAAGAGGTCAAGGCCCAGTTACGTGTTGGTTAATCTTGTATGACAAAGAGATTTTCCAAACAGACGGGTTAAAGCATAATAATACAATTTATTCCGAACAATCAATGTTGCATAAGTAAAAATAAAAGAGTATACAGATATCTGGATCCAATCAACGTGTCCCTGACAACATACAGTGCATGGGTCAGTTCGCGAAGTCTGAACCCCGAGCTATCCCTGATCCAGCCTATTCATGGTTTACACAATATTAATATTCATGAGCTTATGGCACGTGATGTTTTTGCTGCATATCTTCTTCTTTGTTTCTCCTTCTGACTCCTTTCTCTCTTTGACCTTGAACAGAACGTACATCCTACCTGTCCTCGCAAACACTTCATGCACAACAAATCCAACAATCAGGTTATTGCAGGTCATTGTAAGCACTTTTGCACATAATAAATCCAACAGTGCAGCGAGAGATTCGCTTCATTCAGCTCTGAATTAAATGTTAAGTAAGGTGAGTTTTCAATCATGAACCACTCAGACTGAAGAGCACGCAGGCTTTCATTTCAACCAAACACTCGTCACTAATGAGGACCTCTCCTCTGTGAATGTGTGTCAATAAAACTGCAGGTGTGCTCATATGAAAAATGTTAATTTTCAATCACAAATTTCAACAAAGCTTCAGAAAGTGTGTGCAGGCTTTTTCACACATCTTTTGTAAGTAGGAATGATTTCACACTCACATCCAGCAGAAGTTCTGCAAATAATATTATCTTTGTTTTCCGAAAGATTTTGCAGCTTGTGTAACGGGGGAAGATAAAAACAAAGTTAACACCTCGTGGAAATGGACTCTAAAGTACCTTAATCATACTTACTGGTATGTCCTGTTACTTTGAATGCAAAATAGCAGCATTTTTTTTTTTTTTTGTGGTCTTTTGTTAATTATAAAATGGGTTCAGTTGAGGTGTAGTCTTGCTTCTCAGTTGGATGTGGTTGTCGGTGGTATAGTCAGCAAATGTTTCATAACTTGCTTCTCCTCTCCTCTGCAGACCTAAAGACACTCGGCCTCCAAAACACAAATGGAGGTTTAAAGGACTTTCTTGACAAATAAAGTGGACGCAGAAAGGACGGAAACCTACAACACATTTTTAAGGAGCTTTTTGTATTCAGCAGATTAATGATGGACACTCCCTCAGTTCCTCAGATTATTGTGGACAAGGCTAGAGTCCCGGAGGAGGCAGACTGTGAGGAAGACGTGGATTTGCCCGCAGACGACCATCTCATGAACTTGAAGGCCTTGACGGAGAAACTGAGGCTGGAGACCAGGAGACCCTCTTACCTGGAATGGAAAGCCCGGCTCGAGGCGGAGAGCTTCAGAGGGTCCGGAACTGGAAAAGATCCGAACCAAGTGGAGCCGGAGGGGAAGGTAGTCGCCCCCAAAGAGACTGGAGTGAAGTCTGTTGTGATTCAGTGCAAGTTGGCGTCGGGTGCACTGCAGGGATTCGAGAACATCGATGAGGCCAAAACCGTTACTATCTGTAATGTCCAATCTCCATGATACTAACTAGCTTGCCATTTGCAAATTACTTCATCAGCTAACGTTACGAAGCAAAACCATCCCGAGTCCTTTACATAGACATCAGTCCACAGGCTGTTATAGGCAACCGAGAAAGTCGGGGAAGGTCTCACTTTTTAAGTTACATCACAATCGGTTCACACAACGGCAATCCAAAGCGATTAATACATGTAAATTGTTACATATAGTACCTTCAAGTGATCAGTTAATCAGCAGGTTGTTTGAGCGCCACTGTTTTTCCGTCTCTCTCCACCAGACAGATATGCGCTTGCAGGACCAGCAGCTGGCGAGGCAACTCATGCGGCTCCGCAGCGACATCAACAAGCTGAAGATCGAGCAGACGTGCCACCTGCATCGCCGGATGCTCAACGACGCCACCTTTGGCATGGAGGAGAGGGACGAGCTGTCGGACCTGCTGTGCGAATGTCCGGTCACCCCGGGGCTCGGCCTCTCGGCCCCGCTGAGACTCATCGGCGTCACCAAGATGAACATTAACTCTCGGCGCTTCTCGCTCTGCTAGTGGCACTTCAGACAGAAAAATCCTTTTGACCACAATGTTGTGAGGATGTAACCCCTGTTTTACAGGCCCTATAATCAAAGAGAGAGATTTAGATGCATATATATATACATATATAGTGTTTTTTTGCTACAAAACTATACATGGCAGCTATATACAGAAACCTCTCTGTCTTAAAACCGCAGCAGATTTTAGACCTTTAGGTCATCATGACTTGAAATAGAAGACTTGCCGTTTTTAAATTACGGTATAGAAATCTCAAGCTTATTCCTATCCACTTTCTAAGCCTTATCAGTTATACTATTGCCAGTTATGTTTCCATATACTTTGGTTGGTGGAAAGATTAAAGAAAAGAAAGATTAAAGAACTTAACTTAAAGATGACTGGAAAATCAGCATTTATATTCCGGATTCACATCACATAAAGGCACAATGTGCAAGCAAATGTAATGCAGACCAGTTTCAGAGGCTACACACTCCTACATACAAATCTTGTTTTGCACGCCTGTGAATGTCACCGAACATGTGTGCCATTACAGACGAAGCTTTCCATTAGAGGGGGGTGGGGGAAGGTGTTTTGAAACAGAATCAAGGAGGCATGTGACACGGTCTCCACTCTCTACCTCTTGTTCTCTTTCTAGTAAGGGAAACCTTGCCTCTTATGTAAGACAGTTTCCCTGGGTGTGTGTGCACACACGCTTGCAGGCCCGCCTCCCTCCGGCCAATCAGGAGGCTCCCTCGGTCCCCTTGGCCCCCAGTGTTTTGTTCGTCATCCTGTAATAAGATTCACACACAGTGTGCTTACGTTGGACGGAAAGTGAAGGGCGAGACATAAAGAAGGCCCGGGAGGCGGGGGGTGGGGGGGCTGCTGGGCAGTGGGCCAGAAACGCCATAACAGTCTGTGCCACAGCTGTTATTCCACACGGAGACCTGTTGCCATGGTAATAGAGCCCAAGACCCCACCACCACCTCTTCTCACCGTCCTAGCCTCAAGAGAGATGTAGAGGTCGACTGTATATCACTCGCTTACAGTTATAGAGTCCAAACAGTACAGGCTTGTTGCTTCTTTATTTCTTATTTGTGACAAAAGTGACTTCATTAAGAAGCAAAAATATTGTAGCACTTATTACAGACGTCATGCTTTTAATGTCTTCTGTTGTCTCATTGTTTTTTTTTATTATCTTTTACAAACCGATTAATGGCGTTTTCACCGCTCCAGTAGTCTGGAACAGGACTATGATGGTCAGAAAATCAATTTGTGACTTTGGGATCATGGTCACATTTATGAGCTCTGCGCGTCAATGATCCCTGAGCTGTACATTTTGAATGATGTTTTTGACCTGCTGTGACCTTTACATTGCGAGTGCATACTAAATCATTTTTTAAATCATTCAAAATCAGGAGATAATGACTGCAAGATACAGAGTACTATTTCTAGGTTAGTTGAAAGAAGGAAAAAAAAAATACAAGGTCAGATGCAGCGATACCGCAAAGTATCATGATTCCTATTGTCAGCTCCTTTGTATAGCACACAGTCAGGTTGACAGTATTCGCTGTCACCGCTGATCCCTTTCAGGCTTCTGACACTGTTACACAACCTCACCCTAATCCCGTGCTAGTGGTGGTAAATTTAACAGCAGATTTGGGGTCGGATTGGAGCTTCACACTTCTCAGCCTTGACCATTATAGAAACAAACAAAGATGTCTGCTCCTGAACAGGAACTGTGATTGTTCACTTTAACGAGTAAAGATGTGCATTTAGGACAAGATGCTGTGGCATATAATACTGTCAATATCTGACCTTATCTAGTACATGACCATTATCATTTTACAGAGTTTAGTTTCCAAGGAGATAGATATATATTCAAGTTTAAGCTTAAGGGTTGTAAGCTTAAGGGTTGACACAACCACACTTGACACTTAGGCGACACGCCTGACACACGTGTGGACACGCGTGTCACGCCTAAGGTTTGACCATTAGGTTGAACATCTATAAGCTCAAGAAAATGTAGGCATGGATGGATTTAACATATTATATATATATATATATATATATATATATAGTCATTCTTTTATTTCTAAATGAGTTGATTAGACTTAGATTAAATGAATAAAAACTAAAGAGTGGATATGTCCAGTGGACGTGCGTATTTAGAGGTGGTGCAGTATGGTACAATTTTTTGTTGTACAGACTAGCAATGCCAAGATAAAAATAATGACACTTGTTACAGAGACTAGACTGGTGTCAGTTTTTAAGAGAGGAAATCTGAACTAATAACACTGAGACACATTAATGTCAGTGTTTGTATTTGTCTGATCACAGTGTTTCTCTGCAGGTATCTCACATAAAACTTTTACAATCAAATTGTTTCTTCATTTAATATCAATCTTTCCCTTTCAAGAATTTCCATTGGAAAAAAAAGATTCCTTCGTGATATAAACCTTTTAAATATGGGCTCCTTCCTGGGGCAAACAACTCCTGAAGGTGACTCAAGTCAGCCTTTTTTCAAAACAAACATTTTCCTGGGGCTTTTTAGCATAAATAAATATTGCTGCCGCTTCTGGTGCCCAGACACACAAGAAATGTAAACACTGGCAGCGTCATATCAAGTCTAAAGTTTTTCCTTTTGATAGGACTTATACAAGTCCCCGGAAAGCTTTTATAACCCATAAGTAGCTCAAGGACGCTCACTTTTACAGAGTTTAATTGGAATTAGTTTATAATCTGAAGCTGCAAACACAAGGGCTCCATACTATAACTCTCTAACAGCAACTAGAAGTGAAACCGAAGTAACCACCCAGTAACATCCTAGAAACTGTCCACTGTCCACTTGTTGCTACTATTAATGTCCTTCATCTAGTAGCTATAGCTTTCTACTTTATTTAGTTTATTTAGGTTAGTATGTTGTATTATATGTTGATTACAAGTTACATAATGGGACTTCAATATTCATGTTGGTCCAGGTGGAAGTGCTGCTCCTGAAATCTAGTCTAAATGAGTATTTGGAGCCATATTCAGACAGGACAAAGTGATGCTCGTCATCTTCTGTGTTCCCATCATTTAAAACAGGTTCTTGGTTCTTTTCGCTGTGTTGAAATGTTCATGATCCCTTGTTTTGATATTTCTGTCAGTAGGCCTATACAAAAAGCAGCTCTATAGCTAAAAACGGTTGAAATGTGATCTTGTACACCCGAGGCTTAGTGAATCACAGACATTGTGACATTGTCTGTCTGCAAGAGCACATTAAGCAATGCTTGTTTGAGTTGGGAAAATCATGGTTCTGGGTGGAGCTTGAGGAGTGGGCTGATATCAGCTGATATTGGCTGATAGGCTTACATACAGTATATTTGTATTGGCATATACATGTAATGTATATTGGAAGAGATGCAGTCATTAAATTAGCCTGCATTTTAAAAAATATTTTATCTTTGTTTCAATGATAATAATAATAAGTAAATAATATGTTGCGGTAGGCATATTTGTTTTTATACATACAATTGTAAATTGTTATATTTCTGGTGAATAAAAAAAAAATAATTTAATCAATATGATATACTGTATAATATTATATATTATATTATTGGGCTGTAGTTTTGAGTTCATTGAACCTGAGTGACCCAGCAGTACACGTAGCATGTATTCATTGTGTGGTTGTGTGGCTATATGGCGCTCTCTGTTGGAGAAGATAATCAATTTCAGTGAGACTTAAAAAATGCAAGAAATTACGATAATATAATGTGTATATACTGCGTGTGCGTATATGTGTATGTATATATATATGTATACAGTATATATATGTATATATAAATAGATCTTATCTTATTTTATTGTTTTTAATTTTATTTTTTTACTTGTGTATATTATTTTTACTTATTTATCTATTTTTCTGTATATAATATGTTTTTCCTGTATCTATACTGGCTAATTTTATATTAATATTAGGTTTGTTAAGTTTCTTTGTACCGAGAATGTTATTATTGTTGTTGTTGTTGTTTCAAAATGAACAAAAAAAACAATAAATATATTATTGAAAAAAAGAAATTACGATAATATAAATTGTTAAAATAATAGACTAATTAATTTACTTTCAAGGTATGGAATGAGACAGTTAATATATTTTTTTTAGCAGGATATGTTTATCCTGACAAACAACCAGCATGGTGATATATTGTCTTCAGGCATTTCTCTGGGAGCTCTACGCGACCCACGTCAAGCTGTTTAAGGACCCCAGGATGTCCATGCTTGCTGAGCGTAAGTTCATTTCTTCTGGATGTTTTGACGGATATTTCCCTTTTTCTTTCACTTTAACAATATATATTTTTATGTTTTGTGTTTGCTAAAAAACACTGCTACCAGCTGCCGAGAGGCTTTCTTCTGGAAGTCTTCAGTATTTCGTATTTATTAAGTTATTCCGGTAGCTAACATTAGCATTAGCATTACCACAGCAGTCTGTGTAAACACGTGTTTTCTCTTCTATCTCTGCATCTTAACTCCAGTAACTTGTCATTAGCTCACTTTAGCTAACTGTACTGTCCGTACTGACCTAATACGTGTATTAATTTGTCTGCTCTCTATTTAATAAACTTGTTATAAGCTATGGCATGTTGTACTCTCAAAGCAATGGTAGGATGATGGGGTATAAAGTATTGCTTCTGCTCTGACTCATGTTGACAGTTGTCAACTAATGTTTACATGCACATGACACTTCATTGTCCTGATTATCTGGGCCGAAATCTGGTTTATTGACTAAGTGAGACCACTATACTATAAGGTTTTGAAATGTGTATACTGTTTATTTAAAGGTCCCATATTATAAAAAAGTGAGATTTTCATGTTTTTTTTATTATAAAGCAGGCTTAAGTCCTATATATATATATATATATATACTGTGAAAGTATCGAAACACTCAATCCACAGGGGAAATACACACAGCCCGTATTCAGAAACTCTGCATTTGAAATAAGCTGTCAGGATTTCTGCCCATTTGTGATGTCACGAATATACAATATTTAGGCCCCTGACACAATTTTAGACGTAAACATTCTAAATGTGTCCCAGTTTATTTCCTGGTTGCAGTGTATGTGAATGTCATCAGCTGACAGGAAGTACACATGGACCCAAGCTGTTCGCAATTCTGTTGCAATTCTGTCAAAATGTGCTAAAACGGAGCGTTTCAGACAGAGGGTAAATACAGGCATAGTCAGGCTGACAGTATGAGGAAAATAAAGTTGTTTTTTTTATCATTACATCATGTAAACATGTTCTAGTAGAAACACAAAATACAAGTATGAACCTGAAAATGAGCATGATATGGGACCTTTAAATGATAAAGGCACAGGACAGTATCACAGTCTGATATCTATCTCTGTGTTAACAGTTTTATGCATTATCTGTACAGTAACAAGTTTTTTGTGTGTGCATATTAAGGACTAGTCAGTATCACCTTGCAGTATCCTACTGGTCCTGCTCGTTATGTAATATTTTGTTGGATGTCTGTTATGTAATGATGTTGCTGCTCTCTATCCAGCCCGAAGGAAACAGAAGTGGTCTGTCGACCCCAGGAACAGCACCTGGAGTAAAGATGAGTCCAAATTCGGCCAGAAGATGCTGGAGCGAATGGGCTGGTCCAAGGGCAAGGTGAGGTGGATCTCTCTGGTCGGGTCAACAGTGGTGATGTCTTAAGACATTGGCAATGAATGAATGGGTGAGTTGGTGTGACACATGTTATGTCCTTTCTTTTCCTGTGTAGGGCCTGGGCAGAACCGAGCAAGGCACCACTGACCATATCAAAGTAAAAGTTAAAAACAACAACTATGGTCTTGGAACCAGTGTCAGCTGTGAGGTGAGCACATTTAACACTTTGTAACTTAAACCTTGAATGAAATCTTTTTCTTGCCCTGTTCATTTTTCTCCATGTTTGTTAATTTTAACACATCCTATAAACAAATATGTCTATTTGAGTGATTTTTTTTCCAACAGAACCTAAAGAGAATACTGTATGTAATCAGATCATAGTGATTAGCCTACATTACTCACAAGGTTATTTGTAGATGCAGGTTTTAATGCATGGGAGCAGTTTATGCGAAATGGTGTATTTAAACTACTTGAACAACAATTATGTTTTCTTGAGGAATATTGCAGTCTCTCTTTTAAAATGTCATGTGTTTCAGTACAGATTTAAATGAGTCTTGCTCCACAAATACTAAGACTGTCCCCTTAATACCTGATTTAAGCACCAACTATTACATTATACAGAGACATGTTTCTGCTATTTAGACTACCCTCATTCATATAAATGGGCTGGACAAAATAATAGAAACACCTGTCATTATTACACAATTCAATTCAACAGCACCACAAACTACATCCTCCAAAATAACCACACAGTTGAATCGGCGCCTCTCTAAAACATTTTCAACAAAAACCTTCATGAAGGTTGGATTTGTGGCAGACTGTTGTATTAGACTGCAACATTTAGCTATGTGTACCTAATAAACTGGCAACTGAGTATACAAATCCATAATTATCTCCCGTATTACTTTTGAAGTTATTGTCTGTTACGTTATGTTGACATCTGGTGTGTTCACAGGATAACTGGATCGCCCACCAAGATGATTTCAATGAGCTTCTTGCGCAACTGAACAACTGCCATGGTCAAAACAGCAGCACTGGTATGTACAAACGGCAGCGTTAAGATGCACTGTTTACGAACAGCTTGTGAATTTATTTGTGGTGGTCAACTTCGTGGGGTGGTACTGTGTACTGTTAAAAACGGTGTCTGTCACTTGTTCTTCACAATCTAATCCCTGTTGCATTAAAGAAAATGTTTTAGTTGATTTAAGTATAATGCCAAAAACAAGGTCCTTAAAGGGATAGTTTGGGTGTTTTGAAGTGGGGTTGTATGAGGTACTTATCAATAGTCAGTGTATTATCTACAGTAGATGACGGTCGGCACGCCCCCAGTTTGGAGAAGCAGACGGGAGTTACCATATAGGAACCAAAGCATGTACTGCTGTGGACGAGGCCGGCAGCAAAACGTATTTTAGCCTCCTAAAAGAAAGGCCCACCTAAAAAAGAAAAATCAATATCAGTTTATGTGTACACTATATTCAGAAAATGTTCACCACTTTACCTGAACTGAAGCCGTTGTATCCATCTATGCTCTCGCCAAAGCCACGAGACTCCATTGAAAGAGACCTGTAATTTTACCTCGCATAACACATGAGTTGCTGGTCTACCGCTGCCTCGTTCGGTTAGTTTGTGTGTGCTATTTTGTGCTCTGATGAATCTGGACTAACCAAAGTCACACAATAACTCAAACAAACTAACCAGTCGAAGCAGCAGTAGACCAGCAACCCCCGTGTTCTGCGAGGTAACACTACTGTTTTTTTTCAATGGAGTCTGGCTGCTTCGACGAGCGCATAGATAGCGGTTTCAGTTCCCCGTCGGATATATGGCCTGTATAGCTGTCTCATGGCAAGGTAAATCAGTGAAAATATTCAAAAGATATCGTACTGATCAGGACTTTTTTAGGTGGTCCTTTCTTTTAGGTGGCTAAAATATGTTTTGCTGCCGGCCCCGTCCACAGCAGTACATCGCTTTGCTTCAATGTGGTAACTCCTGTCTGCTTCTCCAAACAGGGGGCCGACCTCTATCTACTGTAGGTAATACACTAACTATGGATAAGTACCTCATACAACCCCACTTAAAAACACCAGAACTATCCCTTTTTAAAGTTGACTGCCTCTTGCAACACCACAGCTCTCACAGTGTGTTCAAGCACTTTGTTAATAGTTGATTAGATCTGACCGAAGGATATTGCATTTTCATATGTATTTGTGATTCTATTTCTCTTTAACTGCTGGGTAATAATATAAAACAGGCCATGCACTAAATATGTGTCACATATGGCTCACACTGGCACTGCATTATGTAGAGTTAATACATGATTTATACTTACTGTCAGTAGTAACCTTCCCAACACTGTTGCTCTGTATAAACTATGCGACTACACCAAATACAGTGCAGCTTCTTCTGTGTGTTTGGTCCATCGTTGGACAGTAGAGGGTGCTGCACTGCAACATTTAGGAGAAAAAATGTTTGGATACAGTTACTGTCATACAATGCATATCTTCATTATCACTGTTCTGGGAAACAAAGCACATATAGAATACTATTTTTTCCGAGTTGGTAAAGCTGTGAAATGATGCTGAACATCTTAAATTTGTAACTACATGTGCCCATATTTATTTTGTTATATTTTCTTTTATTTTTTCTATAGCACCTCCACCACCAGAGGAGCCGAAAGGATTCAGCTTGGAAGAGAAGTCCAAGACCTCCAAAAAGAGGGTCCATTACATGAAGTTCACTAAAGGTGAGTTGATCTTTTGGCAGCCGACAGGTCCTTACAGGAGCAGGTAGAGATCAGAGGGATAAACATAGCTCAGGAAGATGCTATTTGTGCACACAGTGTTTTCTTTTCTCATTCCCAGCAGTCATTACATTGACTACATGTAAAACTGTTTCTGTAGTATCAAACTCAGCCAGACTGGATCAACGGTTCTTTGTTTCAGGACAACCGTGCACTGATTTAAGCTCAGCATCTCTTTTTTGCCAGCAACAACTCAAGTGTGTGCCTCCATTTTTTTAGTTTTCCACCTTTCCTCCAATCCACCTAGACAGACAGAAAGCCTCCTTAACTCCTCGTTGAGCCTTGTGCACTTGGCTGAGACCACAGATGCTGATCAGAGATCTGACAGGCTGTGCTGGGTCAGTCGGCCCGGGTCAGTGCTAGGGGAGGTTATTAATAACTCTTCTTTCTACTTTTCATTACTCCTTTGCACGTCAGGAAGTCAAGATTTGCTGGTCAAGGCCGGTACACTGATAGGCACGAGGAGGAATTTGGTGTTCAGGACCACTGGAGACCAAAATGAATAACCACTTGCCCATATTTTACTGCTGAGCTGCTTCGCTTTGGCATAGTTGAGTGATTACAAGCACAACTTCTTAATAAGACTGTCAGGGTATTCATTAGTAATGGTGTTTTGATGTTGGACTTGCAATACGTAACTGATATTAATGAACGTACGGTTCTTTTATTACGGTAATTCTGCAAGTCCTTTTGCAAGAAAGTAGTGCAAGCTCATCAAATAGTAACATGTGTCAAAGTAATTAATCTATAAGCGTTTTTGTCATTGGGTTCAAATGTACCTCACGAGATCAGCATACATGGGAAAACAAAATTTCTCGACTTTTGCCTCACCTGGAAGAGCCTTTTATATTTTACGTCATTCAATAGCAACTTCCTGTTTCCTGTTTGGGGCATCTGGCATGTCCATTTACTGGCCCCCCAAAAACAACACCTCCCAGAGGCTGTGTGACCCATTAGATGACCCTGCCAGATAAAACGTGGCCTCGGTCTCTTCCCCAGACCTTCTCACCCTGTTTTTGTGATCTTAATTTGGCAGGAGCCAGAAAAAGACCACGTCCCTGGTGGATCAGATGCACCATACGAGGCTCACTTAAGACACGAAGCACGGACATTAGGGATGTGATGATTTACCTCCGGATGCTCTCTTGTCTGCCCTCGCTCTCTATACATACTTTATTTAAGTCTTACAATTTGCTATAACAGCAAATTTGTGCTCAAGTTGAGATTTTTCTGACTAGTGCAGAGGCACATTTGCTTCAGTTGGTGTCCCATATTGGTAGTCTGCATCTGTTTGCTGCTCTGATTATGAATGCACCCATTCCATCTCTTCATATCACTTCACATTGTTAAATGTTACAGCACATTTACCATAATGGAAATTTGGATTTGTGTTTTTTTAAGTTTTTCTTAACCCCTTTTAAAAACGGGAGATCATTGTTTGCATGATCCGGTTTAAATCAATGTCAAATAAAAATAGTGAAGGCATTTATTCTTTTTGCAGCAGAAAACTAAGGCTTCTGACTTTCGCGTCATCAGGTGGTACGATCATGATGACATCATCACGTTGCGTGCTGTAAAAAAACATGGCGAAATGCGCGGTGATGCCAAAGTATTGCCCCGTGATGGCCGCGGGAGATCGTTGTTAGTATGATCCTGTTTAAATTGATTTAAAATAAAAACCATAATAACTAGAGCATTCATTATTTTTGCAGCAGAAAGTTAAGGCTTCTGTCTTTCGCATCATCACGATGTACACTCGTGATGACATCATTACGTTGCATTACATGCGTAACGTAACAAAACTATCAAAATAGTATTGCAGTCGATCTGCTCATAGAAATGAGCATATTTCAAAAACCAATAAATGTGCATATTTCAAATAACTTATGGAGTATTAAGAAATATTGTTTTCATGTTTCTACAATTAGAAATATTTTTGGATCAATATTTTTTGTGTTTATTTAATAACGTTTTATGAAAAAACATGTCTGAATTTTGTATTACTTTAATTAATGACACAATTTCAATACTTTTACCAATTATTATGGTTTATTGACTTACATAACCTTTTAGCTTGGGTTGTACAGATTTCAGGGATATGAAGAATTTGAAGATACTCCGAAAAATGACATCACAATAAGCAAAAAATAACAATGCAGGCACTGGCGGACCATTTCTATTGCAGAGTTCAAAGGGTTGATGAGAATGTAAGATATTATTTCCATTTGGCACTATCTGTCTAGTGTGTCAAAATGAATCTTGATGGCATCAAAATGTTAACCCTGTGCTGTGAATCCCACCAAACTGTGAGCTTGTTGAGTTGCTACACTTCTGTTTGGACCACCTCTCTTCCCTCCCCCAAAACAGCCTCATTGACCCTGCTAAAAAGCCCCGAAAACAATACCTTGCTCAAGTGTTTTTGCCTTTTTGACAGCCGCATTTGTCTGTTGTTTATCACTGGACATTTGTGTCGACTGTGAACTTGGGCCTCTTTTGTCATCTTTGCATTAGGATACACTTGTACCCCAACCTGTCGTCAGTTAATAAAGTGATCCAGCAGGACTTTAAGTTCTAATTCATTTGAGGAGGATCCCATCCATTATCACCACCAGCCGTTTGTAAATGGGGAAGCTAAAGAGCAGGTAGCACCTGGCTGACGCTGCTGCTGTTTGTGACATTAACACATTTGAAATCAGGTCTACACTATATTTATTTTGTCAGACTGTCAGAAAGTAGAGCAGGAGGCGGTTAATGGGAAATGCAGGTGGGAATGTTTTTACTGGAATTCAATCTCGAGCCAGTTTGTGGCTCTGTAGGTAGTAGACGTGTCTTTGGCAACGTAACACCGCTTTAACTTGTTTCTACTTAAAGGAGGCGGCAACCGTTGTCATGCAACAGAAGGGACGCTGGCACTACTCGTTTGTCCATAAACGATTCGTAACTTGATTGGAAACTTGAGAGTTGAGTTGTTCCGCCTGCCTGAAGTGGTCTGACAGGCATAAACTGTCAGCGCAGTTTGACTGTGGAACTGTCAGTTTTGAGATGGATGTCTCATGTAGGAAATATGTATGATCCTCTCACAGTGATATTAGACAGCTAGCTACAGTCGTATTTTATTAATTAGTTTATCATTTTTCTAATGATCTCCGTCTGTTGTTGGCATTGCATTTCTGTGTCCAGCTTGCGGTCTGGATCGGCATGGGCAACTAAAGGGTTACCTGGTAACATGTAACCCGCCACGCCTGTTTGCATGTCTCCACTGACTGCTCCGATGTCGGCTCCCCTCCCTGTGAAGCTGTTGCCAAGTTAAGGCTTGGTAATAGATTTAGTGTTGCTAAGCTTGTTACATGAGAGGTTGAAAAAGTCAGGTACTACTCCTAGTTCTAGATGTGCAGAGATCTGTCAAAGGTCAACCATTGAATCTACCATTTAAAAAAACCTGATTACATATCCAGTCATAAAAATATTATAAGAGTAATGCCTTGCTTATTAAATACTAATCTTATTTAGTTATTTATTATTAATTGACTGGTTATTTTTATATGAAATCTGTAAAAGCATTGATGCTTAAAAATGTTGTGGCCACAGAACCATCTTCTAAACATCTCTCTCTCCGTCTCAGCGCAGGCCTCCTCCTTACGCTCTTACTCCTGCTTTTTTATTGATATCCTGTTCAGGCTGGTTCCCTCACTGCCAGCGCTGAGGATTGATGGCCTTTGTTTGTGGGGAAAGGCACCAAAATCTCTGCTTGCTTAGGTCCGGGGCCCACAGCATAAACCAGTAACCCAGTTTTAATTGCTACCTCCATCTATCTCCTGTCAGGGCAGCAAGGGGCGGTTGATGCAGAATTTAACTACAGCTCTCCATCCGTTACTCCGTGTGGTTGGCTTTATCGCAGTCTTGGGGCTTTTTAACAAAACAAATGTTTGCATTTCAGTAGAGCTGCAACGGTTAATTGATTAGTTGTCGACTATTAAATTAATCGGCAACTATTTTGGTAATCGGTTTGAGTAATTTAAAAAAAAAAAAAGTCAAAATTCTGATTCCAGCTTCTTAAATGTAAATATTTTATGGTTTCTTTACTCCTCTATGACAGTAAACTGAATATCTTTGAGTTGTGGACAAAACAAGACATTTGAGGACATTTGAGATATCGCACTCGTGAATTTTGAAGCTTTTACGTGTTACAAGTGGCTAAATGAGACTACTAAACATCATCACGCCGACACGTCCGCCTTTACGGTCTCGTGTATACTCGTGTTCATGCGACCGTGGTGTAGTTTGTTTATAGCCTGACGTTAGCTTTTTACTTCTGACGATTGCGTTCACACTTCAAAAATCATAAAAGTGGTTCATTTGTGGAGATTATCATGCTGAACAAAACGTGAAAGTATCAAAAAGCTTATTTTCTGCAATAATCCAAAACCCAATTTAAAATATCCCATTGGCTTTTTGTCGAGGGAACCAGGGCGATGCTAACTTCCTGGTTGCCCTACAAAAATACCTCATCCATGCACCACTCTATACTGGTGTCATTTATATGACTGGACACCATCTATCTTATTTTTTCTTTTTTAGTAATACGTTATATTTTTATTTGTCAAATTGTGTGTTTCTACGTAGAGCCTCCGTGATCTGTTGGTCTGGTTTGACTAGTTATCTGTACTGACAGTTGTTGCCATTTCAACTGTGTCCTTGGAAACCAGCATGTATTCACTAACACTTTCCACTGCACGACAGCGTAATGGCATTCAGCCACCTTTTGAACGTTTGGGCTCCTTTTTTTTATCAGAACGTTGTTATTTGCACTTTCACCTGAAAGCCTGAGAATTTTGACGGGTACTTCCACATCCAAACAGCAGAAAGGTCAGATTGGGCATCATTTTACAGTACGTTTGACCCGAGTTCACTAGATGACAAACACCACAGGCCCCCTCCCCACCCCCCCCCCCCTCCTCATTTATTTTAGTTTTCCAACATACTTTCTTGGTTTTACTTCTTAGACCTGCATGTGCAGTGACTTTCAAAGCCAGGAGTAGGGGAGATAGAGGTTTAAAAGCAATAAATAACCAAATGTTATCAGAGCCCCGCTGAAGGAAGAGGATGCAGCTGTACGAACAGGACCTGGGCTTGAGACAGACGACTGTGTGCTCCAGGAGTCTTTGAGGCCCGGCTTGAAAATGGGAATCCGGAGGCGTGGCGTGGCAGACCTTGTCGTCGGTTTATTTTTCTTTGCCGTTTTATCCCAGGAGCAAGAAGCAAACCACGCAAACCTTTGCTCAACAGACCACCTCCCCCTACCTCCTACCCCCAACACACACACACACATACAGAGACACAAACATACTCATGCTTTCAACATTACAGGTTACCTAGGTGAAATATTCGCCCTTTAGATGTCTGCATTTTAAATGTATTTATTTTGTTGCCGTCTGTGTGTTAAATGTGACTATGAATTGTTTCTGGCCACCTTTTGGCACATTTCAAACATAAAGACCCACCAGTTTATGCCAGATATTACTTTTTTTGTTTTGCGGATTGGCAATTTCTGTCATTTTATCCTGTTTGAATTTGTCTTGGTTCTTTCTAGATGCCAGAATAATCGAGCTAAAAAAACAACAACTTAGTTTTAAACTGAGTTTTAAGTTGCTGTATGGTTTTGAATTGTTTTTATTTTTCCCTACTAGGAAAGGACCTGTCCTCTCGTAGTGAAACAGACCTTAACTGTATCTTTGGGAAGAGAGGAAGATCTGCAATTCACCAAGAGCAGGTAAGAAAGAGATCAAGATTATTCACATTATCTACAAATCCTCTCTTGCCTTAAAGTTGAATTTAGGCAGCACTTTTCCAAATTTCCATCCTAATTAATTTCAAACAAATAATACATATATACTGTATATATATTTTTTTATATCCGATCAAAAATCTTGCACACCGTTGATTGGCTTGGTTTCATTTCTGTCATAAAACAAGCTACACATAAAACACTTATCCGAATATATCACAGAAATGAAAAATGATTGAATAAAAAATACCCTAAAAGTTAAAACAACGTATTTCCATAGTTCCAAAGTGTGTTCAAGTGATCAACTGTCTTTCACAGTCAGTTTATGATCAGAAATACTTGTCTCTAGGACTTTTGTGTAGTAATTATATCCAAAATAGGAAATACTAATACTCTAATACCTGTAATATATGACTATATTCATTAGATCCAGTCAGTTTTATCCTGTCACAGTGCACTATATATCCAGTTATAAAAGGTCCAGCTCAGGACGGAGGTAGCTCAGCCTAATGGACTTGGCTATTCAAGTCCCTGCACGGACTAAGTACAGAGTGTGGACCGGTAGCTGGAAAGGTGCCAGTTTGCCTCTTGAGCAAGGCATCGACCTCCTAAAACTGCTCCCCGGACGCTCTATAGTAGCTGCCCACTGCTCCTAATATACTGTATACCAGGATGGGTTAAATGCAGTAGCTAAACTTCACTGTGTGCTGTGCTGTACTATGTACAATGTGTGACAATAAAATTGTAATTTTACATTTACAAAATATCTGTAGAGAATATTTCTAAACCAAGGTGTCATTTACTCTTTTTGCAGTGAAACAGTAGTTTTATAAACTGAGCAGCCCTGTGATCTTTCTTAACCCAGTCGTGTGCACCGGGGGAGGAGATGACATACCTCTGGCCAGGTGGCTCAAGCTTATCTGCCTCTGTCTTGGTGATTAAGGATGACCACTGGTGCTGATGCCTCCATCAGTTGCTTCTACGGGGCCCAGCTCCTGAGCAGCCTGTGGCCCTAGATTAGCCATGTCACATCGCGTAGCTTTAACACCGCCAACAGGCCACCGATCGCGGCAAGAGCACCTAAATCCAGTTAAGGGATTTGCACTCTTACCCCCTACTCCTCTCTCCCCCCTCTTCTCTACTTCTGTCTTGGTGCGCTCACACCAGGTAGTTATAATGCCAGCGGGCATTATTAAAGGCAAATCAAAATTGGGGTGAGGTGTGCGGAAATCTCAAATGATGATGCTTGCAAAAAAGTTCTCTTTTTTTGCTCTTGGCATCGGTGGGTGGTCACTTCAAACGTCACTTTTGCCATTTGGCGTTTTGCTGGCTCTCGTGCTTTTTGAAACGTAGCTTACAGGCTCAAACAGGTGCAAGTTGCATTTCGGTGCTGGTAAGATCCTTTGGCTTACTTATCAAAAACAAAACTGTACTTATTAATGTATTAACCTGTGTTTAGTCTCTTCCATTTGATGGTCTATTTAATTTGAAATGGGGTTTTATTTTGTCAGAAATTAAACAAAATTAAAGTATCTGCTAATAAAACTTGCTGTGCACCAAAGGTACAGTTGAACTTATTTATATATTTACATTAATTGAGTCCCACCACCCATTACCTGCCTCACTCAGTTTAAAATACTGACAAATACAATCATGCCGTTAAATAAGTACTGCATATTTAGATATTAGATGTTTTAGATGCATGATTTTGCATGAACATAAACTGTGGGATTATCATTATAAAGACATGAGAAGTGATGCAAGCAGACACTTCCGTTATGAATTAATAAATCTTCATTGAATGAAGTGGTATTTTCGGTGTCGAAAGTTCTGCTGACTCCATACAGAGCCAGAAGGACAATAACAAATGTAGCTTTTGGACTCCGAGACACAGAAAAGCCTCTTGTTTGGCTCCCTCTGTTTATCTCAAGCATTTGGCTTGAAGAAATTGGCATCTTAAAAATCCATAAATTGCACGAGAAAAAACCTTTTCTATTCCCCCGCAGGTGCCGAGCCATAGCATCACAATGGCTGCTGCTCCCCAGCTGATTAACATTGGAAATGCAAGCAATACACACCGTCATTTCCTCCCTAATCGTTTGGTTATGGGTTGTTATTTTTCAGCCAGGAGGGACACCATTGACCATATCGAAAACACTGAACACAATTACAATGGCATCCCATGAGGCCTTGTGTTGAAGCCCAGCAACATCTGAGGTTGCTGGGAAGGGGTAAAGAGGGTGATGGACCAATCAAGCTCTAGGCATTGTGCAGGATCTCCTGCGAGTGTGTCCGTGACACTGCCAGTGACCCTCAGCGCACCCTGATCTGTGCTTACAGTAGTCCACCATTACTGTTACAGCACAAAACACGCTCTACAATATACACACATGCAATAATCTCAGTACCCTAAAGAGTTGTATTGCTAAGTAGTGACTATATCAACATTAGGGGCCTCTGTTTAGAGTGGATTGGCAGAGGGGTTTTGCACCATTATCACATATCTGCATGCTGACAAGGTGAGGCCAAGAGACCCGACCAAATCTGGATCTCCAGAACTGCCCTCCTTCCCGCTCATGAATCTCCCAGCACTTCACCCACCACCCACTGCTGTCCCTCCAGCCTCCCTTCCACCAGTCCCCCCCCCACTGCTGGGGTTTTCCTTCCTCCGCAGTGATGTGCTTCCTGCTCGCCTCTTATCGCTGCTCACAACGCTCCCCTGAAACGCAGACAGACAGACGCACACACACACTCGGCTGTCCCACGTGCCCCCGTTCGTCAAAAGGCAGCACTGGATGTGTTGAAAAGACCAAATGAGCACATGGGACAGATTATTAACCCCTTCATGTTAATTGGCTCTATAGAGGTAGCCACTACGTTTCATCCGTGTTTCACCCTGAACTACCGTTTTTTTGTGTAAACCTCCTGCCCTGACAGTAGAGCTGTGTTTTGGGTTAAAATCACCCTTTTTGATTTAAGATAACTTTCTAACATTTTCCATTTTAATGTATGTGTTTTGTATAAAAATTAGGGCTGTTAACGCAAATACATTTTAATGCAACTAATTTATTTAACGCATTAACGGAACTTGGGATTTTTAGGTTTCAGCGGGATCAATTTTAAAGCTTGAGGCTAAATAACGCTGCAAACATGCACTAAATTTTGGTGAGGAAATACTGTCATGGCCATTTTCTCAGGGGTCCCTTGACCTCTGACCTCAAGATATGTGAATGAAAATGGGTCCTATGGGTACCCACGAGTCTCCCCTTTACGGACATGCCCACTTTATTATAGTCCCATGCAGTTTGGAGCAAGTCATAGTCAAGTCAGCACACTGACACACTGACAGCTGTTGTTGCCTGTTGGGCTGCAGTTTGCCATGTTATGATTTGACCATATTTCTTAATGTTAAATGCAGTACCTGTGAGGGTTTCTGGACAATATTTGTCTTTGTTTTGTGTTGTTAATTGATTTCTAATAATAAATACAGACATTTGTATAAAGCAAGCCTATTTGTCCCATACCATGTTGATATGAGTATTAAATACTTGACAAATCTCCCTTTAAGGTACATTTTAATGAGATAAAAAATGTGATTAATTTCCGATTAATCACGATTAAATATTTGAATTGATTGACAGCCCTAATAAAAATGTCTTTTGGAGTTGAAACTAAAATGCTGGAGGAGAGCTTTTGATATTCTTCAAACAACCATAAATGCACTTGGATGCAGGAGGAAAAAAAAGAAAATGTAAGACCCTAGCTGTGTGACACACAACCGTAAATTGTCCCCGTCCGACCGCTCGATAGGCTTAAAATAAAAAAAAAAGGCATTTATTGAGAAAATTTCAATGATTTCATCCTCATCAGATATCTGATCAAAGAATAATAGAACAAGCCTAAGCGAGCATGTCGTTGTCAACTTTGGATAATTTACACTTTTTAATCATTGATAGAAACACATTTTAGATGATATTCAAACTGTATTGAGCCTTAATACCCGGACCTACTTAGAAATGGAAGAGAGAGTACCAAAATATTAAAAGCATACCAAACATACACTTAGTGTCCACTTTATCAGGTACACCTGTACAATCTAATGCAATCCAATCCAATTTATCTTTTATGATGCCAATCATGTTCTTTTTTTTTCTCTCAACACTTGTCATAGACGTGTTAAATCATTTATACGTTTTAGCATCATGGTCATATTAGTGGTAGTGTTTTGCTGGACTGCATTATATTGAGAGGCGTTCCTAATATTCTGCCCTCCCTCATGTATGTAAATAGGGAGGACAAAAATTAGAAACACATTTCAATATAATGGAGTCCACTAACTATGACCTCGGTAATAAAAATACAATTGAATTTACACATTTCCGACAAATTATTTGTTAAATACAAACCATGATCTACAGGATAAATATATGACCACCATTTCACCCATAACCTCATTCCACCGTACCGTGTAGCCACCTGAAAATTTATGCTTAAAGCCATTATTTACACTCCCTGACCAGTGAGGGTTATCAGGTAGTGGTGGAGCACCTGTCCATCTACGTGGCTCTCTGTTATCCATCACCCATCCCACGCCTGCAAGCCCCCTCCATCTCCCGCTTCCTCTTGTGCCCCTCAACACAATTACTCACAGCATGACAAACGACAGGCTCTCTCTGCCGAGATATCAAAAAGCCCCGGCCACTTCTAAATGAAGGCACTTTGGCAGCCCTGTGCTCCCCGTGCTTATCGGCGGGCGAGCAGTGCCCCTGGCCGTCCTGCGTCCCCCTCTCCTTCCTCCTCCTTCTCCGCCACCGTGCCCTCCTCTGGGGGTTTAGTTAGGGGAGCCACATGGAGGGCCAGCCCGGCTTGATTTATCTCCCTTGCCCCTCTGCCCGGCCACTCAGGCAGGCCGAAAGAGCCGACGAGGCTCCAACGGGCCTCAGCTCGAAAGCCCGGCATTAGCTGAAATAAACCATTCTGCCGCCCAGTGAAAAATGTCCTCTGATTGGCTAATTAATCAGTCAAAGGGGAGCGACGCGGCTTGTGACTTGAGGGACCCAAGCGGGCGACCGCAGAGGGCCTGCTGATAAATAGACTCCCCGCCGATTCATATATCAACAAAAGTTAGTCATTTTTTAAAGCCGCCAGCTCAGTTGAAAGGTGGAAACAAGCCGTAGTTTTATTTTTCCACCTACATTTGCTTCTGCGTTTCTTTTGGGAGGGGGGTTGGGGGTGTTTTGAAAAATACCAAATTTTATCTTTTTTTATTATTGGTTTGTTTTTCTTACTTTTCAAGCTGTTTTTCTAAAAACCTAAAAGTATATTATTACTGTAAAATGGCCATACCTTAGATACCGACATTCAAACTTTGTCATTGTAATAAATGTTTAAGTAAATAAAATTACATTTCAATATTTCAGTTTTAACATTTAGTAAATTATATTGATTTTGTGAAGAATCCCCAGCATCATTTATAATATCATTTTAGTGTATTTAAATGCAGTCAGCAAAATGTAATTTTCAGTTTACTGATTCAGCCTCTTAATCAGTACAGTAAAAAAAAAATAACATTCATATCAGTAAATATCTATAATTAATTAAGTTTTGCAGTCGACAGAGATGTTATAAACCTCAAAATTGTTACAACATCGACCCGTTCATTACTTCTATACTCCTTAAATGTGTCAGGGAAGAAAAATGGTTGAGCATAATTTGGTACGCGGCTTGTTTTGACGTCTGAGCCCTCCAGTCAGACGGTCGGTATGGCTCACCCAGCTCTCGGGTCAGCATGACCCCTGCGGCCTCTCCCACTCCCACTCCTGCTCAGGCACAAAGGGCCGAGGATCAGGCCTCATCGGGTGGCACCTGTTGCAAGTTTTTCCCTGCCCACGCGTCGTCCACATGAAGGATCGCACGTCAGCGGGGGCTCCCCCGATACCGCCATCTTAAGGAATATGGGGCAGGGGCGGCGCGGGCTGGGGGCCTCGAGCGTTTGGCAGATGCGTCGGCAAGGCGCCAGGGAGCCGGTGGGCGGAGTCGAGCGGTGAAACTTTGCTGACGGCGCAGAGGCGAAATGTCTTTTCACTAAAGAATTTGTCTTCAACTCTAGAACGGGTTTCACAGGTTGCTGCTGAGGCCCGTGAACCAACAGAGAAGTGAGGTCGTGCTCAATAGTTATTTTGAAAGTGTGTCAACATTAATAGTATGGTTGATGTAGATGAGGCAGATCTGCACAGAACATATCTTCAGTTGCTATAATCATTTAGGACTAAGACATTAGTTTTATTTCAGCTTGACTTCATGCAAGTAAGCAGACTGACAAGTTTTACTATTTTTATCTTCCATTTGTGTTATTTCAAATCTCTATATTTGTATCTGTTTTATTAGCTTATATTTTTAGGATTATTTTGTCCTTACTGCTGAGTTCCACTACATTGTATAATTGACAGTATAAATAGAAACATGGCACCAAAGCAGAGATTTTTTCTTCTGTGGCTCAGTTGTCCATCAACCTGCAGCATTGATCTGTTGAAAGGGGTTACCGGTGTAAACGTGCGTTGTCGCAGCGTGGCTGGCGCAGTTTGAATGGGCCGGTGCACTCATGCAGGCTTATTGTGAAGCTGAAGAGCTCTAATTCATTCTCAGATAACATCTAATTGCCTCAAGCAAAAGCTCGAGGCCTTTCTTTAGCATGTTTGTTGACAGGCCCTTTTGCTTCTACCGCCGAAAATATCAAGACCCGCCAAGCGACCCCCCCACTCCACACCCCTGCTGCAAAGACACACACACACACACATTTACCACCTACCTCCCTGGCAGTTCTGTGGACTGCTCCCTCCTGGCCATGCCAGCTCGCTGACACTTACAGATTAGCGCAGGACAAAAAAGAAAAAGAGGGCGTCCGTCTCTTAGTTACGGGCCTAAGCTAGAATACATGGGGCCAGGGTAATTACCGCCTGGTGAAGCTAACCGCCCAAAGATTTCCAGCCCTCTCGGCTGTTTACAGCCGCCGACTACCGTTTAATCACTGACTCTTTAATCTAATAAATCACAGCTGGGGAAAATAATCACTGCATCTTCCCTCTCTGGGGTTGGGGTGGGGTTACCTTATGCTCTTGAGGGGGGGGGCATTGTCGGCAAGTGTTTGCAATGTTGAACAAGCACAGGGCAGTCATGCTGCATGCATAATGTTGTCTTCATTTGTTACTTATGATAAACGTTCTCACACCGGGCACAAAGTGCAATTTTTCAAACCGCATTTTTTTGTCTTAACTACACACAGAAAGTCTGCCTTTAGCAAAAGTATTGCTTTGTGGAAGCTTCCATGTGTGGTGTTTAATGTTACAGTACGTCATTTTTATAGTTTTTAACTTTGTTACTTTGTGTAATTTCCGAAGAAAAGGAAGTAAAATATTATGATCACATTGGAGGCAGTGACATTACTTAAAAAAAAAATATTGATGGTCAACCGAAGGGTTTGCTTATTTACCCGGGAATAAGGTATCCACCTGTTTTTCTGTCCGCCCACATCAGGCTCATGAAGGATGGGCTGCTGGACTTGTGTGCTCATCAGGGAGAGACAGCTGGCTAATCAGGGCCTGATCCATAGACCTTGAGTATCGCCAAATTTATTATTGTGGCAGGACAATGAGGGCACACTCATGCAATTACAGACCCAACCAATATTGGCTAGAAATTATTGAAAGAAAAAAAAAGGCAAGTAATGCAAACAGGCAGTTTTTTAAGAAAATAAATGGGCAACTGCAGCTTTGTCAAATGCTAATTAACATGTGAGCCAGAAGGTGACTTTATACCTTTCTGAAAATCTAATTTGTAAGACATATTTATCTTGTTTAAATTCTTTCATAACTTTTAATATATCGAATGAGTGAATTTCTCAACCTTGCAGTATTATACTGTATATAACCAGTCACAATTTTCATTATTTCTCTTATTTTTAAACCTCCTACCTGTACCTTGATGGACTTGGAAGGGCTTGTAGTGCATGGGAAGGCTGACTTTGTTATTATTTTTTGCCTCCTTTTAATGTGATCGGGGTCTTGGCCAGGTTTTAATATGAAATGTTAAAGAATTAATAAGTTATTTGACTTTCTAAGTTTTCCCTTAAATGGTTTTACAAAAATGTAATGTGTTACACATAAAAAAACAACTTACATGCCCCAGTTTACACCCATTTTGTAAGCAACCGCATTCACTGGTTTTATCACTGCAGGAGAGAAAAGGAGCTGCCAAAATACCAATGCTTTGCTACACAATTTTCCAGGACTTCTGTTCATGATAACAGTTGAAGGGAGGGTGATTTTTAATTGCTAAATTGGCAATGTCTGGAATTAGGGCTGCAACTAACCATTTAGTCATGACAAATGCTCCTCGTGAGTTAGATGGATGTCTTCAGATTCCTTATTTTGTCCAACAGTTAAAATACACAAAGATAAATAATGTAATTTGAAACAAAGAAAAGAATGAACCCTTTTGAGAAGCTGTATATGACGCCCACTTGTTATCCTTTGCGCCTCGTTTCCACATAGCGCCGTGTACGTATGGGAATCAACCGGAAGTTCATTAATTCCTGTAGGAAACTCCATGATCTCCGATGTGTTTGTGAAACTCCTCCGTCCTCCTGTTATGTCAACTTCCATTTTGTTCTAAGTGAAACTTTTGATGGCATATTTAGCAGTTTTGTGAACTGTTTTGTTAAAAGTTGTATGAACCACTATGCATGTTCTTTATATGTGACACAGCTAGCATGCCGTCGACCTTTTCACTTTGAATTTTTTTTATAAATGTGACTCATCTAGACTGGACAGAAAGAAAACGGACAGTAACTCATACATACAAAATACTTTTATATCTATGCAGTAACTTCTCTCCCATATCTGCGGTGGTGTTTCTTTCCATCCATAAAGAGATGCATTTCCTTGCGTTGAACACTAGGGGCCATCTCCGTATACTATACAGATTTATGAACACAAAACTGTGTGGAAACAAGGTGTTAGTGGGGCGAATGAAAATATTAGGCTCGTCCTGAGCAATCCAAGCATTTAATGGACCCACTGGCTACACACAGTCCAGTTCTTTATGACCCATCGCCACTACAGCCGGTTGTGGCGTTACAAACATATTAACAGCAGCCAGCAGTTTCCGTTAAAGAAATCCACCTAGACTGCAAACGTCAAAAATTGAGTTGTTATATTTTTCTATATTTCAGGGACATTTTTCAGGCTAAAACCAAGCCATCCCGCCTCAACAGATCCATACCAGAGCTCATCTATGTACAGATAATATATATATAACTAGAGAAACACTATAGGAAACCACTAAAGGGCGATATTTTCTAAATGCAGAGCCGTTCAGCTGTCACAAAAAAACACATTTACTACTTAGGTAGGCCTACTTTCATGTATTCTAGTACTTAAGTGTGTTGTTCGAAGATGAACAATGTAGGGGTATGATTAAAAGAAGTTGACTCTGTATTAGCAAAGAGTCCGTTTTAAAGGCCTTGGATTGAGATCAGGTGCTAAAATCTTATTTAAACATCCCTTAAAGTACTGATTCTGTAATTGTATTCTCTTTAGACATAAGTAGAAGCTTAGCTTGCTCTGTAAACGTTTCGGATCTAGTGAGTAGTCAATTAAATTTCTCTGCCGACCTTGTTGAGTTATAAAAGTTTCACATGCACTCCAGTGAACCGTTTTCCACCATCCCTCTGCTGGCTTGATGGACTCTCCTCCTGAATATGTTGGCCTCGGCATCTTGGCACCTTGGCTCATGTCTTACCGTTGGCTTTCCATCGGCTACATTAGCAGGGAGAGATGGAACTGGAGTGTCTTGAAGGAGGCGGCCTGTTGAATGTCTTCCCACCCTCTCCTTTTCTCTGGGACCCTCTGCGGGCCCTCCCTGTGTTCCCTGCCCAGCCCCAGCCCCCGCCAGGGGAGAGAGCGGAGCAGGAAGGGCCCGATAGCCAGCCAGACCGCTCCTCTGCCGAAGGAGCCTTATCTCAGAACTGCACACAGTGCACAGAGCGCATCCTTTTCCTGGGGTTCTGGGTCCGGGAGGAGGAGGAGGAGGAGGATGAGGAGGAGGAGGAGGAGGAGAAGGAGTAGACACGACTTGTTATAGGTGTGTTCTCCAACCCCACTGTGTTGTAGCCGGGGACGGCCTTTTCAATCATTCTTCTCTAGTTCCAGCAATTATGTAAACAGATTTTATAAATCATCAACACATGGTTGTGTCCCTTTTTGAACAGATCCCACTTTAAAATGTGTTTGGTTTAGTATTTGAATAGTAAAACGAGTCATGTTAAATTGTTTTTTATTTTTAATGATGAGCATTACAAGATAAAAATCTAAACCACTATGACATTATTATCTTCACTATGAACTGTGTATTGAAGGTTTGGTCTTTTGTTGCCAGGGCTTCACCTAACCAGTTCAATGAGTAAAACTAGTGACTGACAAACGGACAATATAGAAATGGACGGCAAACCTCTGCTGAAGAATTAACTGCATAAAGCTACCATTGATTACAACTGTAGACTTTCTGCAGTTGCTTTGTGCAGTGCTTTGACTGGCCATTAACAATTTAGGAATGTAAATTAGCACTGCAGCCATTTTATTTAATATTACATAATACATAGAGCTGCAAGGATTAATCGATTAGTTGTCAACTACTAATAAATTACCAACTATTTTGAAAATCGATTCATTGGCTTTAGTAATTTTTTAAAGAAAAAAAAGTCAGATTTCTCTGAATCCAGCTTCTTAAATGTGAATATTTTCTGGTTTCTCTATTCCTCTATTACAGTAAATTGAATATCTTTGAGTTGTGGACAAAACGAGACATTTGAGGACGTCATCTTGGGCTTTGGGGAAACACTGTTTGACATTTTTCACCATTTTCTGACATTTTATTGACCGAACAACTAATCGATTAATCGAGACAATAATCAACAGATTATCCAACAATGAAAATAATCGTTAGTTGCAGCCCTCTTCAAAAGTTGAAGTTTTGCCATATTTTTCTTTAATGTATTAAGGAAATTAAGCGTGGTAAAGTATTGATGCAGCTGTGCTTACATTTTAATATACTATAAATTCATAAAATGGCATTTTGTGATTGCTGTGTTTTGTTGTTTTGTTTTTTTAATCATGGAGATACATTTATTCTGGTCTGAGGGTTTGGTCTCATGCCTGCTGTACACTAATACGGTATGGCACGCACACAGAAATGGTGAGTGATACTAACTAGAGAAAATAACACACACCTGGAAATAGGGAAAGAAGATCTCAAACACTACTGCCGAGTTGTTTCTTAGTTACATGTTGCCCTCAACACTCGTCAAACAAAAATCTCCAGGGCTGCCAGTAATGCTGACTGGATCTGCAGCTTTATATCCATACGCTGTACGTATGCGTGTCCTGTCGGATCAGGGTCTAATGGAGATCCCCAGGCAGTGAGGACAAACCACGGACCAAGCTCCAGCCACTTGCCCTGATGAAGGAGATGTTTCTCTCTCAGTCACTCTCCTCTCCTTTTTTTCCCCCCCTCGCTCATTCACCCTCTCTTGAGAGTAATTTCACAGGCAGTTCTAAAGTGGCCCCCAGCCATCTTCCCAAATCCCAGTTACATGTTGTTTGGCGCTGTCAGCTCTAAGCCCCATCTCCTCTCTCCCAAGCAGAGAGGATGCCATTGTGCAGTAACAGGGAGTATAGATTTTTCTCTGGGAAGTTGGAAAGTTTTGTTTAATGGCACCTCACCTGAAGGGCCTTCTCCCCCCTTGTTAGAAGTTGGGGTTATTCTAGTCGAGGTCTGAGGTGGCGGAAAACTTTGTGGTCCGTTTGAACACCTGCCTTGTCATTTAGCCTCAACCATGTGCTTCACGACTGTGAGAGGCTTCTGAATCCATCCTTTTGAGATGGAATACAGTCAGCGGAATATGCATCCCATTGTCATTCCCAGGGCGTCAAATACTTATGCTTTGTTGCGGCCATTGGCGTTCGATACCGCTGCACAAGGCACCCTTTAGTGCCGGTATGCGATGCACCGGGCTTTCCATTAACTACAATGTAAACCCATCCTCGACAATATTAAACGCTCAGGGGAAAGTGCTGTGTTGATGTAGTTTAGAGCGAAAGAGACACGCCTGATGGGTCCAATAACACAGGGCTTTCATCCAGTGGGCCGCTGTTGGTGTCCCGTACGTTACTTTTCACTTTCACGTTACAATCAGCTGATCGTTCGTGTACCGTGTTCACATTTTTCCTGTACAAATGTAGCCATTTTTAAGTCCGGACATGTTTTTTTTTTTTCTAAACCTAACTAAATGGTTTTGTTGCCTAAACCTAAGCAAGTGTTTTTCTTTAACTCACAATATTAAGGGCGTGTTTACTGCGAGCGAAAAGTGACGCAGAGGGGTCTGATAAATTGCCAGTATTTAAAGAGTTGGGATGAGAACGTGTTGGAATAGGCATGTCAAGTAATACTTGGTTATACTTGGTCAAATCATGATTTTACATGCATCATTTTTAGCCTTAACAAAAAATATTGAACCAGGGGTATATTTGCAGAGCAGCAATTTTTGACCATATTAATCAATATATTAGGCCACAAAAACAATGGTTGTTTCCCTATATCGACTATGAAGAGCCTTTTAGTTGGTTAATATTAATAGCTTGTAGGGTTTCACTAACGTCCCTGGTGGCTAGTTTGGCACTTTTGGTAATCCTAAAAACAAACAAATATAGATACAGTATACAAAGAAGCCCAGTGCATAATGTAGTAACGTCACATTTCAGTCTATTTAGGTCCCACAAGACTTGTTCGTATCTACATCCACATTGTTTTACCCAGCCCATCAGTTAGCTTGTCTATCTCAATCGGCGTTGAGGGTCAAAGTAGTGTAATCTCAATGTAAAAGCTGAAAAGGCCAAACCGAGAGGTGACTCGGCACAACACCGTGTTTTCAATTCATCTCTAATCTGTAGGGTTTGAAAAATGCCGTCCGCCTCGCCATCTCTGAGGCAATACTCAGAGCGGGAAGCATTGTTTAGTGCGATCCTCAGGAGGAGCTCCTGTATTCTTCTGGACAAATCATTATGCATTGAGTAGGCCATTAGGAAAATGAAGACAAATGGGTCGCAGGGGTGAGGTGACAAATTGTTCCTGCTGTAGAGTTAAAATCTAGACCGTGTTGTACCTCACAGTTGAAAAGTGGTCGCTGTTTAATAACGCTGGTGAGCAGACTGACTCGCGTTCCCAGATTGGAGACAGTTAACCAAAACAAATGAATGAGTACTGCTCTTTCCTCCTGTTTAACAACTATGTTCAGTGTTTTTTTTAGCAAACGGATCACCTCCTGACTGCCTCACTGGAATCAGTAGAAGCCTTTTTTGCTCCGAGCAGCTTCCACTTTGATCCTAAAATGGATCGTTTTCCTGACCGAAACCTGTGTATCTGGTGTTTCTTTGCTTATTGGCAGACACACATCGAGGAGGTACACACATTAACAAACACCTGCCTAAATTGTTATTTCATCTTTTGCAAAACATTGCACGATTATGTCATGTTGCAGGGAGAAAAGTCTCAGAATCAAGATGACTTGTGACAAACACCAGAAACCTGCGATGGCCAAGAAGAATACGGGTTACATAATCTGTAGATTTTCATCAGAGTTGCCTGAAAGATATTTAAGATATTGGCTTTACAACGCTAGAAATGACAAGCGTCCTGCTTTCCAAGTGTTTTTTGACGCACGTCATACCCTCCCTTGCACCCTACGTTTCCTGTCTGTATCTACAGTGTCACTGTCTAAAGGCCTTTACACACTGGATGCCTTTTTTTTGTGCAATTCATTTGCACGTCAAGGTTGATTTTTCTGAGCTTTTGCACCGCGACTAAACCAATCGGGTTGTGCGGAACAGGTTGAGTTGCACCTATATTTATGAAACAATAACACGGAGGCTCTGTAGTCTGACCCAAGAAAGCAAACTTTATTACTCCTTCCAACCTTGACAAAGGCAGCACTGCCCAGATCCACTCCTTCTGTTCTTACCTTTTCACAATAAAAGCCCTATATACAGTATATAATAGTCACAAGCAAGTATTTCACATTTTTGTATCGTTTATTTGTCATGCCCCCGGTGTGTAAAGGCCTTAATACAGGCAAAATGCCCAAAAAGGTGATCATTTAGAAAAGAGAAAATTGACATTGAATTAAATCAACACCCTCTGACAGTTTCATCGAAAACTGAAAGCTATTAACTGCACAATTATTGTATTTTTTTAAAGAAGTGTTTTTATTGTTTACCATTCAATGGCTTCCCTAAAGCACTGAATAATTAAGATATGAACTGTTGTCAGTGTTGATTTTCTAATTAAATTCACCATTTATGTTAAAGGAGAGTAGTTTACTTAACCTAGTATGAGCATGTCTGAGTACTTAATGTGACTCTCCGATGAGTGGAAGCTTTGATTCGCATATTTAATTTGCAATTTATTAAATTATTTTGATTGAATCCAGTATAATGAATGAAATAAATATTTCTAAACCATGTGAAATGATTTCCAAATGCTGTATATTTGATGTGAAAGCAGTTCTGTAGTGTCACAATGTCAACACTTGTGGTTTATTTATTAAATATGGTATGTTTTTTAGTCAGACAGAGAGGTAGCCGTTAAGGAGCTGACTGTGCAAGGACACACAGCTGGATGTGTGGAGCTACATTGTGTTTTAAGAAGATGATGATAAATGTCACAATGTGTGACAATTAGGTCCAGTGATGCTTATTTTAAGATGATTCTTTTAACACTTATTGTTAGCTCAACATCCTATTTTGGGCTATTTTCCACTCACTAAAATCTGCCTGGTTAATCTCTGCATGATGATTGACGATCACTTAAGCTCCCTCGGTCCGCCATTGTGTGTCTATTTCTGTGTAGATTCTCTAAATGCTGCATTAAATCCTAACTGTGTCTTCTCATGTGTGTTTTTTGGTCTAGGAGAACAACAGCAGTGATTCTCAGGGTGAGACGGAGGAGACTTTTACCCCTGCTGCCTTTAAACTGGATACAGAGACCATCACCAATACTGTGAAAAGCACCCTCACTATGCAGGAGTATTTTGCACAGCGAATGGCTCAGTTGAAGAAGTCTCGTGGACAGGCCCAGAGCACAGCACCCTCAATGGAAACCGACGAGACATCTGGTCCATCTGAGGAACAAAGTCCCTCTGAGGAACCCAGTGCCGTCCTCATCAGCAACGACGACTCGGAAGAGCCCAAAAAGAAGAAGAAGAAGAAGAAGAAGAAGAGCAAAAAGTCAGCAGATGATCTGGAAGTGGTAGAAGAGAACAGCACCGCCGCTCCTATCATCGTAATAGAGGACGATGAGGACCGACAGCAGGAGCGTTCAGGGAAAAAGAAGAAAAAGAGGAAAATGGTAGAAAGCAAAGGAGCTGCAAATGAGAACTGTAGCTCCACCTCGGGTGCGGAGCAGAACTGTGAGGAGCTGCCTCCGTCCAAGAAGAAGAAGAAGAAGCTTGAAAAACAAAATAAGGAAACTGAGCTACTACATGGACACGGACCAACTGAGGATCAAACTGTAGAATCTGAGGTTGTTGACAAAAAGAAGAAGAAACGTAGAGAGGAGATGGACGATGTCGTAAAAGAGGAAGAGCCGGTAGAGAAGAAATCCAAAAAGGACAAGAAAAAGAAAAAGAAACATCAAGAATAGGATGGAATTGATAGAACTGGCCTCCGATGCCACCAGTCCGTCAGGCTTCAGGGGGACTTGGTACTCGTGTTGTCCGATTACCATGAACATGATCATGTGTACGGACTGATTGCCTTTATGAGAAAGTCAAATGTCTAATAATCTGTCCATGAAGAACACTTTGCTACAGTGAGGATAGACAGTTGATCACATAAAAATCCTTGAAGCTGCCCATTAAAACCTCAAACTTGTACTGTTGTCCACTGGAATACACATTGTTGGCAGATGGTAAAATGCCTTGACTTGCAAAAGAGTTAGACATTTTGAGAAATACACTTGTTTGCTTTCTTTTAACTTTTCGACAGAGCCAGGCCAATGGTTTCCCCGTTTCCTGTCCGTATCGGGGTTCAACGTTAATGTTTTTTTTCACTTGCCCAGTTAGCGAAAGTTAATTGTCATTTTAATCTTTATCCAAGTAATTGAATCTGGAGCTTTTCACACATCCTCTGACGCCACCCGACTAAACTCCTGTTTCTAGGATAAATTAAATGCTCGTTTGTGCATAAATTTTGTCTTTACTCGCCGCCATTGTCTCACGAGTGCCCGATTGGTACTGCGCATGTATAAATCTCAACAGAGATGAGAAGGAAGCAAGATGTCTCTCACTATAACTACTTCTGTCATCAGCTCTGGAAAAGAAAATGATGCGTTGAAGTCTTTTTTTCTTTTTTTTTTACCGCTTGTCCGAGTTGCTACATTTACTTGCCCAAAGTTGCATTTTACTTGCCCCCGGCAGGTGGGCAATCCTTATCGTTGAGCCTTGTTTATGCTAAGTTAAGCTAACCAGCTGCAGGTTTTAGCTTCATATTCAACGGACAGACACGAGAGTATTATTGATCTACTCATCGAGGGGAAGAAGCAAATTACTATTCCTTTAATCTATCGGATAAATCCTTTTCTCTACATGTGACTCCAGTGTCTAAAATATATATTCATACAGACATAAGTTGATGTACTTTTTTAAAATGAGCCTCCATCAAATTTAGAAATTATAAGATGAGTGCTAGCATGTGTCTGTCTGATGTCTTATCGAATACAAAGGATCCAAATTGCTAAATTTCAAAATACTACCAAACTATTTTGGAAAATAAATGTGCTTGTTGTTTCACAAACAATATATCAAAATGATTTTTTTTCAAATACTATTGTTTGTGTCTCACATCTTATATCAGCATTATTTATTTAGCATTCACAGTGAATTATATTTTCTTGCCAGCAATTAGTTTTAAGCATCTTATTCCTCAGATAACTGATATCTCCTTAAATGAAAGTGACCCAGAGACAGTTTTTGCCATTTTGTAAAAACAGAAGACATTAATCTCCTCGATGTGATATATGACTTGACGAATATGAACGGATGCAGTTTTCTAGAAATCTGGAAGACGTTTGACTGACACATTTATGAGCTGTAAGAAAACAAACGTTGGTGCTTTAACAGGATAAAATCACTTTTTAAATAAATCCAAATAGCAATGTATGTGTGTTTGTTTTTTTCCCTTCATAGGTGGAATGAAATGTAGTTGAATTTATAAAGAAAACAGGAGAGTGGTGAGGAGAAATAGCTTTACTTCAGTCAAGCAGTGAGTACTGTATATAAGCTTATCAGCTGTAAAGGTAATCTGAAAACAGATTTCTACCTCCTAACATAGTTGGCTGTCACCACCGTCACCCTTTCCACTTTCAAATGTGATTTATGACGTTAGTAAATCTTTTCTTTGACTTGACAGATGAACTCTGAACAAGCCAGTCTTGTTAAGCAATAAGGGTGGGTGGTATGAGTCAAAGGAGGAAAAAGGAAACTACAGCGGTCCTGTTCTGCACGTCAAAACAACACGACATTCCTTTCCTCGTCACTATTTTGGATTTGTAAGTTACGAAAAACTAATGTAAACGGGGCCTGCCTGTTACCGCAAGCATCTCGGGTGTTTTTTCTCCGTGTCCTCATACACTGTCATCAGATTAAATTCAGTTAATTACAAGACCCATTGGTCCATATTAAACCCATTTTTTTTTAAATTAAAGATGCCGTGTTACAAAAAAAGAAGTTGTCTCTCCAGCTCATATTTTATGTTAAGAAATAATAATGGATTTATTTCCTTTTAAAAGTCACAAGCCACAGTATGAATATACTATTTATTTCTTCAACCACCCCCCCGTTTACAGACATATTTGCATATAATGATGATGCTTTTATTTTGAAAATTACATTAAAATTATACATTGGAATGTATGACTGAGAGAAATAACAATAATAAATGTGATGGCCTAATAATGTTTAACACAGGAATTTATTCATAAACTGACAGAATTATGTTGCCATAGTGAAATCTCCTCATACATAGAGATGAACCCTCTCCTCAAGTCTCCAGCAGCCACATGTCTTTTACACTGAAAGGGAAAACAACAGCAGGCTGATGCAGCTCCCACCCACACAGCGGTTAACACATAAAGCTATTAGGCATTTCAGAAAACCACCAACTCTGAGCTTTCATGAGCGTCTGCATCCAAATTGCAAATATGATGTGAAACTTTTGTCTGTCACATTGCCAGTCTGCAGTCTTGACAAACTGTACAGTCTCACTCCTGTGCCGTCCCGTCAGCTCACACTTACTCTGTTAGGACTTTTATTAGTTTCACATCGTGTGAGAACAGCAAGCACGGCCCTATATATCACCGATGTGCCTGCTTTATCTGTGGCTTCAGGTGCCGTATCCTGTTCCTGTGTGGTGGAGGGGGGGCAGAGCTGACACTTCAGTTTGATGCTTGGGAAGGCACGACCGACCAAAAGATGTACTACAACTTAAGATCCATGTTGCCTGTGGTTGGGTTTAACTCTGAAGTTAAGGGGGGGAAAAAAGTTTTAGTTAAAACCCCAGTATCTGTAGTCGGGTTACTCTCTCTCCAATAAATATTACAAACCAAGATCTGACCTGTGATCTGTGTTGGAGCAGTGTGTGTGTGTGTGTGTGTGTGTGTGAGACAGTGTGAGCTACTCAATGGCAGCAGCCCAAGAGTATCCTGTCAACAGGAACTCCTGGATTTGATATGCACCCGCTTCTGGCCACAGAAGGAAACTGATTTGTTTGTAGTGTGTGTGTTTAGTGGTTTTATCTCCTCTGTCACCCACAGATGTGTTCAGAGGCTCCACGTTGATTTTGCACCCAAAAAGAGCTCCTCTGAGGGGATTTTAACATTGGCTTCCGCATTTACACCTTTAACAGGAATTACGTGGAAAAAAATATATTTAGAACATTTCTGTTGATTCAAGAAACAAAGGAAAAAAAGTTTTCTTTGTGTTTTTGGGGAGTGTTGTGTTTTTGTTTTGCATGGACCGTGACACCCTTGTCACGCTGGAAATTGTGACAACTTTAACCAGTGCATTTTTGCTGTGTAATGTCTGACTAAACTGCTGAACAGGTTAGAGGAGTTTGTAAGAAGAAGGTTTCCTTGTTGGCTAGGGGAAAAAACCCTTCTGTTGCCAAATCCCTCTCAGTCATCACATCAGCATGAAGATGTAAAAATTTGAAATAGGAGTTCTGTAATGGCTGCAAGGTATTTCTGTGGTTTTGACCAAAATTGGTCCCATGTGACTTTAACTTACCTCTAAAAATAATCATAACCTGCTCAGTGACTTGAGTTTGTTCGTTATCTGTCACAGTGGAAGGTGTTGTTTTGTTGTGAGGCCAGTTTAAGTAGTTAGTGGTGTTGAAATGCTGCTCTCTCTCTCTCTCTCTCTCTTACTCACTTACTCTCTCTCGCTCTCTCTCTCTTGCCTTTCACGGGGCTCAACTTGCAATCAAAAGGAGGAGCCGAGAGTCCTCCGGGGTTTCTCCTGGAACCTGCTCCTCAAATATAAAGAGCTCCCCCCATACAGCAGGAAAGACTGAATCATAACTCACAGAGGAGGAGCTGCTGCATCTCTGACCATATGTGTGGTTTCTCCTGAAACCTGCTCTACTCACATCTTGACTGTGTAGCTCCAGTGATCTAGACAGTGTGTGAAACACAACTGGATTTTTTTATTATTATTTTAAAAGCTATTTCTGTAGTTTCTCAGATTTTTTTTGAAATAAAAAAAACAACAACAACACAGGAGAACTTCAGTCAGAGAGGCAGAGCGAGAGAAGCGCACCTGAAGTTTTTGGAGCGCGCATGATGGCAGCTCTCATCAGCGCGTACTCGTCGTGGCCGGAGTCCTTCGAGTGTCCTCCAGGAGACGGAGACGCGGCTGATGGACACGGTCCTCACAGGACAGCCGTGGACAACAAGGCTCCGGAGCCGCGCATCAGACGGCCCATGAACGCGTTCATGGTGTGGGCCAAAGACGAGCGCAAACGACTGGCGGTGCAAAACCCAGACCTGCACAATGCAGAGCTCAGCAAAATGTTGGGTGAGATGAAGTTTTCTTAAGTTGTTTTTTTTATTAATCTACGATATATATATTTTATTATTATTATTGTGTCATTATTATTATTATTACTGCTGTTTTTTTTAACAGCTCACACATTTTTAAGTCCCCTCAGGCCTCAGCTGTTTAATACAAAGTTTTAAAGTTGTTTCCAACACAAAAAAGGTAGCCTACATTTTAAATTTAAATAAAGATGTTTAAAAACGACAAAAAAATAAACGTGTTTAATCAAAGAAAAAGAGAAGGACATTTTGAAGCTGCAGGAGGATGCAAAACAATTCATCACTTTGGAGAACTTGGATCAGTGTACAGAAGAAGCTCTATAAATTAATCAAGTAAATTAATCACGCAACTTCACAGCCATTATATAGTATGAAGCGCATCTCCAAGAATCCCCTAAATTTAAAAGTTAATGTATCTCCGTAAAACCGTAAAATTCGTTAAGATTTTGGACATAGAAAAAGAGAGAAATGTATGATTTTTGCGTTGGATTTAGGCTGCTTGGATTAGTGTTTAATGTTATGCTCAAAATCTGTCTCTCTCTCTCTCTCACATCGAAATCATATTAAAGCCAATTCAACAACAGCCATACATGTAAATTAAGCTTTCATAAATAAAGGTACAATTGGCACTTGCGTTTTCTTAAAATAAGGCATTCATTATTTGAAGGAAAGTCCATGAAATTAATTAACAACTTAAATGGTTTGATGTTTTTTTCTTTAATTTTTTTTGTTGTTTTCACACTTGAGAAGTAAATGACAATTATGATCCGTTGTTTTAAGTAAAGGAGGACGTATCTTATTATTCTTCTGATGTCTGTTTTATAGTGCTATTTCATTTTCGAAAACATATTGTTATCCCACCATTATTCATTTGAATGTAATATCTTAATTATTATCTAATAAAGGAGGGTAAGCCTAAAACTTCGAAATGATCAAGAACATATTTATTGATATTTTACAAGTTGTAGAAATTGTTATAGTGTTAGAAAATATGTCATTTTTAATATTGTGTTTTAACAGACTTTAAACATTGAATAAAAAAGGTTAAAAAATAAATTGCACTGAAACATATTCAAGAAAGTTAAAAAATAAATCTGTCTTTTCTTTCCGCAGGCAAGTCATGGAAGGCCCTGACTCCCCCTGATAAGAGGCCCTACGTGGAGGAAGCAGAGAGGCTGCGGGTGCAGCACATGCAGGACTACCCCAACTATAAGTATCGGCCTCGCCGGAAGAAACAGCTGAAACGCATCTGCAAGCGAGTGGACCCTGGCTTCCTCCTGAGCGGTCTGGCCCCTGATCAGAACGCCCTGCCCGAACAGCGGGTCCTCTGTCACCCCCTGGACAAAGACGAGGGCAGCCCCACTGGTATCAGGTTCTCCAGCCCCAGCCCTGCTCTGCCCAGCGTCAGAAGCTTCAGAGACCCGGCCGGTTCCAACAGCAGCTTTGACAACTACCCATACGGTCTGCCCACCCCCCCTGAGATGTCCCCCTTAGACGCCATGGACCATGAGCATGTGCCCCCTTCTTACTACTCAACATCCGGTAGCTCCTCCTGCTCTTCCTCCTGCCCAGATGAGCACCACCAGAATCAGACACACATGGGCAGCCCGCCCCCTTACCACACTGACTACACCCAGACCCAAATCCACTGTGGGGGCACACACATAGGTCACATCTCTCACATGTCCCAAACTGGTGGTGGACTGATCCCCGGCCATCCGCTGTCTTACTACAGTACCTCATTTCCCCCCCAGATTCACCACGGGCTCCACCAGGGTCACCTGGGTCAGCTGTCCCCGCCACCAGAGACACAGGGTCACCTGGAGACTCTAGACCAGCTGAGCCAGGCAGAGCTTCTGGGCGAGGTGGACCGCAACGAGTTTGACCAGTACCTGAACTCCAATGGGACCAGCTTCCATCTTGAGCAGGGCAGCGGCGGCATGACTGTTACAGGACACATCCAGTTGGCGCCTGTCACTTCTGCTTCCGCGTGTCCCAGTAGCACCACAGAAACCAGCCTCATTTCGGTGCTCGCGGACGCAACGGCGGCCTACTACAACAACTACGGCATCTCGTAAGCTTTGGTTACGGCACCCATTACACCTGTGGCTGGTCAGAGACACTACTGGGTTTAAAATGGGTGAAGAAATTTGGGATAATGTTGCACTTGGGTGTCAGTAAGGCGAAGATTTCTGTGCTCTCCTGTGTAATTTCAAATCCCACATTAGCGTCTAAGAGCACATCATCTCACCATGATTAAAACCTGGACTGATTACTGAGCAATATGATTGTCTGGAGCCGAGGAAAGAACAAAGAGCAATTGGAGGAATGTGAAGAAAGGGAGATGGACACCTCAGGGATGCAGACACAATATACTATAGTATGCCACCTCCAGTTGTCATGACATTTCTAAAAAACCAGAAGAACAATCGTAAAGACTTGTTGTCCACTTGTAAATGTCACCAGTTACTGTTGCCGCTGCGGCATGTACAGACGCTCTTTAGAAGCTAATTTAAAACCTTTGATGTTTCGCATAAATGCTAACTGTAATGCTATTATCGACGCTTTCATTCGAATGTTTGTATCCTATGTTCCCTCTCTCATTAGTTTGGGAGTCTTACCTCAGTAGTTGTAATTTGAATGAGGTTTTAGTTTGGACATTTCTTATGCAATTTAACAGAAACGGTGTATAATGAAGAAGAAAGGCGTTTATACTTCCTCTCAAGTACTTAATAATATATAATCATAACCTCTACGATGAAAAATAATAATGGTAACTATAACTGTATGCTGATTTTAGGTTTGTGAAAGACAATAATTTAAAATAAAGTTCAATTTTTATATTAACGCAGTTGCTACTTGGATAATGCACATCACAACAAAAGAATTACAAAGTATGAGGTATTGGTAATAACTGATACACTTCAAAACACATTTCTACTCATATACATATACCACCTAATTAATACTACCAGAATCCTGCATTAATAAAAGAAAGAAAAGTTGGTTTTCACACATAAATGGGGACAAAATGGTGTGTTATTTGTCCATCTTTGAACACTACATATTCTATTTTGGACTCTTGTCTAGCTGTTTTACAGCAAGTGGCCCATTCTGACACCCACTTCCCTTGGTTGCTTTTTCCACCCTCCATCACATCATCCTTCTCCTTCCGTCTCCTCTCGCTTTCATTTCGTCCCGGTTCAGAGGATTAGTGTAAAACAGGCACAGCCGTCGCCACCCGCCTCCATCTCAACCGTCCTTTGTTTTCCCAGCGTCTTATTCTGGGTGCCATTCTTAGGCACTCCGGACCCCACTTCCACCCCCACTCCCTCAACCCGTGTTCTATCTTGCTGATGCAGACCTTTCGTAATCTGTGCAGAATAAATAAATAAATAAATCCCAGGGCTTCGTTGACTGTTTTACACCCTCCTCATTTTTCTCATTTTTCTTTTTTTTAGCCCCCCTCCTCTCCTCGCCACTCCTCCCCTCTCACCCTCTCTGTTCTCTTGAATTTTTCTTTTTCGATAAAAGGAATTCAGGGGGCTTTTGACAAATCCTGGAGTCTGGCTGGTCTTCCTGCATTTTTTTGGGAACAGTTGAGTCGTGCTTCTTGTAAAGAGGATGTGGCGGAGGAGCGGTGTTTCCTGACTGATAAGGGAAAAGCCTCTCTCCGTCAGGATGTTTGGGCCTGGCTGGGCCCTGCATTAAAGAGCCAGAGAGAGGGAAGGGAACCCGCTGTTCAGCAAGCGGGAGGAAACACTGCCGTGCTGATTAGCATCTTACTTTACCCGTCCTTACTTACCCAACCATTTTTCAGGAGAGGCTTTGTCAACCTGGCCTGTCGTACCTTGACACACCTCAAACATCCATACAGCAATGAGCCGCTTTCTTACTCTGAAACCAGAAAACAACACTTGTGGTGAACATATATAGGTTACCTAAAATGACCTCTCTCTGTACCCAACCATGATCGTTTGCTTTTGACATACTTTGTGATTAAACTGACCAGAATGACAACATTCATCAAGCACCAGTGTTTGCAGCCGGGCCGATGTCGTGCTCATTTCTTCGGGGTTAGATCATTACCCTTTGTGCCTGCGGGGGTTCAAAACTCTGCGGAGGGTCCATTTGAGTGCGACCATATTTTTTTGGATGTGTGATCTGAAGCCCCAGGCACACGGGGTGAGAAAGTAGTCTTTGGTGCGCCATCAGCCCCAGAGTTGTCGGGGTCAGCTCAGGGTGCTACTGCAGACTCCCTTGGTAAAGACGCACTGCAATGTCTCAACAATCACATCCACCACCTCAGGGTAGGACACTGTAACACGGGCAAGGACAAAGACTCAAGCGTCAACAAAGCATCATCACATTAGGCTCAGACTAGTTCACATAAGACGGTACCTGAACATAAATTGTAGAATAAAGAAGTGTTTTCATCATTATATCATTATTGTTCCCTTACACTTTGATATTTTAATAGTGTTTCACATCCAAATGAGTCAGAAAATCATTACGGCCATTACAAAGATTTGTGCTAGGAATAAAAATACAATGTAAACTAAGAAAAACGGTCTTGTTTTCAGCTTGGTGACAACAGATTTTTCAGATAATCCAATTCTATTCAGCCGATGAAGTAGGTGAATTTTCTGAAGCCATAAAGGAACACTTCAATTTTAATAATCAAAATTGGAGATAGATTTCACAGGACAGCGAATCCATCAAATACATGTTACATCTTTTCCCAGTGGCTACTATAATAAGCTATAATATACAGTATGCATTTCCTACTAAAATGATATATAAGGATGCTGCTGTTTTTAAAAAAATGTGATCAACCTTCTTATCAAGGTGCCTCCGCAGTGATAAGTAATTGAAAGTTGGTCGCTAAACCATTAAGTACACAGTAGTTTCCAATGACAAGCTACCCTAATAAGCACTAATCTCCTGTGGATAATAACACTTGTGCACCAAAATCTCTTTGACAAAATGCCCAGAAGAGAACTCTACAGGAGTTTTTACCAAGATTTGTGGATCCTGTGACTTTTACATTTTCGGGGAAGTGAGGGCAAAACACTCAACTTGTCGGCCTCCATCCTTTCCTCCCTAGAAGTTGAGTCATCGTAACCTTTAGTCAGAGGCTTCTGCTGAAAACCTGAGACAGCCATCGCTGCTGTTTTAGCTGCAATAAATCAACAAGAAAGGAAAGAGAAAATAACGTGTTAACAAACACCGGCATGACATTGTTGTGAACTGTATAAACTTTATACACAGGCGCTCGCAGGAATTATCTGTAAAGCCACTTCTTCTGTGAGAAGGGAGTGACCTCTTTAATTTGTCTAATTGAATCTTTCACACATTTTCAGGATCATAAGATTTACAATATTTGCGCATATAAGGATATAGGCTGAACAAACAAAAGCGCCTCCTCTTGTTATTTCTCTCTGATTGCTGACTGGCTCAGTTCCAGTCTCAGGTCAAGTCCGTGGAATGAGTCTGTCAGGTAGTCTGTTATGTTTCCTATTTCCTCCTCTGCCGTCATGTCACTTCCCTGGGCAAACAAACAACTCGGCAGTCTAACTCAACACCAAGGTAACAACGTGAGGCTCGGTGTGTGTGGACGGGTGCGCAGAGCTTGCACAGCTGTGTAAAGTATTATCCATCTGCCGGGGCCGGGGTGAGCAGTGATCACTTTAAATATCGTGTCCTCCGGAGGCACGGAGGAGGCTGACTGTCTGGTTGGTCCAGCGTCCATTGTGTAGCCGGCGAGGGAACCGTCCAATCGCGTCACATTTGGAGGTCGACCGTTTGTGCTATATGACGTTATTTGCGTATTAACTGTAGGTCAAGAGGAAGTGGCTGATTTGTACTACGTGACTAAGGTATATCAATGCTTGAGACTGACATGCCCTTTAAACCTACATACTATGGATACTGTGTGTACGTCATGGTGTGTTTGAGTTATATTGTATTGTTGCTGCATGAAGACTTACTTTACTATTATATAACTTAATATATGCAGCTGCACAAATCACAAGTTTGCAATTAGATGAAGCAAAGTTATCCATTCCAAGTGATTCTGGTAGAATAATCATGTCTTTCCTGTTAAGCCTTGCAAATAGAAAACAACAAACCCATTACAACATTCTCATCAGCGTAAATGCAGTGAACTTTACACCAAATTAAACTACTCTGTGCGACGGATAAAGACACACTTACATCAGTAAACACTAAATGTTGTCGGGGTGCATTTCCAGTTGGAGTGTGTTACAGCAGCATAATAACCTGTTTACAATTTGTACTTGGCCCTAAATCTGGCCAAAGGAGGAAAAGAAGGAGGGAAAAAAACACACACACACACACACACACACACATCTCACAGCAAGGGATTATGGGTGCAGCTATTCTTCATCTCATTGTGGCTCAACAACAGGCAGAGTGTGGGGTGGCAGGCAGGCGTGTACGTCGCCGGACGAAGAATGGACCAGACTCGTCGAGGGACAGGTGCCATGTGGCAGAGGATGTGCGGGGACACAGATGGGGACCCCTGGAAAACTTGGGGGACTGTACGAGCAGCCAAGGGCCTCCCACCCGTACCTGTGCTGTGAATGCTGCAGCTGAACGGGATCCGGCACCTGTTCTAAGCAGATACAGGCGACCAGCAAAAAGCGCAGAGGGAGGCCAGCACACATGGCTGCCAACCCAGGGAAGGAGAAGGCTAGATTTCCATTTACCCATAAGCGCGGCCTGATTACCAAATCGGCACAGACGCTAAAGCTTGTGCTCCTCTGCAGGAAGAAAAAGGATTGAGAAATGTCTTCCAAAACTATGTGCATTTCAGTAAACTCCCCACTTTAATAAGAGCGTTGTGATTGTGCATTAAAAGGTTTACTCAAATTAGAAACAACACTGAAAAGTCAAGTGATTTATAAACTTATAAACTTATAAAATAGCACAGATTTAATATTTTTTTAAAACAAGTGATGCAAAAATTGCAGTGTATGTCCTATTTCTACAGCCTGGCCCGCATTGGTCCCTCTCTCTCTCTCTCTCTCTCTAATAGCATGGTTTGCACTGGTGTGTGTATGCTGCAGCGATATCTGGCTTGTTTTTGACTGCTGCAGATTCTCCCAGGGGTGGTGTAACTCTTCACCTCAATGTGGAGGAGGATGTTCCTATTGTGCTTCCTAATTACAATGTGGTTGTTCCATTTAAGAGATAGAACAACCTTATCTGTTCCGCGTGTGATCCCGTATTGTGGGAATAACTGGAAGAGGCATCACGTATTTTTGATTCATGTTTTAATTGAGCTAATTATAATATTTAGTGCAGTGTTTTTTAATTTCTGACAACTTTGTTTAATCAAGACTGGGATGTGACATGCAGTTAAACTAATATAAAGGATATGGTTAATTTCTGCGAGGTTTGGAAAGCTCAAAATTGGTTGTCTTGAGATGTTGCTGATTTCTCTTTTCATTCACAGTTTTGAAAAACATGAGCTAATACCATGTCTTAAGTGAATTTGGATAGTGCTCTTTAAAAAGGGCAAGGGCTTCATGTCTTTGATCTTAAATCACTCTCCATCTTTTCCATCTTAGTGGGCATACTATTGCCGTCGTAGCTCTGGCCCCGTCATCCTGCACCAACAGAGTTTACTCAGCGTGCATCCTGAAACGCAGACGCACTAATGATTTAGATGAGTGATGTTATAAGTTGGGCAGTGTGAGAGAGCCCCTTTTAACAGCTACTGTGTAGGTTAGTCAAAGCAAGCCAGGCTGCCTGGTGACAGCTTGTGAGAAACTCTGAGAGCCATTAAGATTTAAATATTTCAACAGTTATCATTCATAAAATTAGTGTGGATACCATTTTACAGTTATATCATATTAAGCAGATGTGGTCAATCCCAATAAGAGTTAAATTGAGTTGAATAACTTTATTATCCTAATAGTATGTCATAAAAAAGTCATTGTATAGTAAAATGTATTAAAATTTCATAAAAAGTGTCATAGTAAGGTGTGGCATGAAAAATGTAATAGTATAGTAGGCCTATGTTGAAAAAAAAAAGTACAAAAAGTCATAGTATGATATGAAAATGTCATTAAAAAAATGTCATAGTGTAGTATGCCATAAATATGTCATAGTACATTATGCCATTAAAACTGTCATGAAAAAGTCATAGTATAGACTGTCATGGTCCTGGGTTTTGGTTGTAGTTTGTTTCCTGTTTTATTTTGAAAGTCACTCTTCTCTGGTGTCATGTCAAGCTTGTCTGTGGTTTCCCACCTTTTGGATTGTCTGCCAGGTTCTAATTAGTTCTGCACTCACTTCAGACTGCTTACCTTTTCTCACTTCCCCAGTTAGCCACTATTTCTACCACCTCAGTTCCTCTGTTCTTTGTCAGATTGTTTTTCATCATTGGAGTTTTGTTTGCCTGTTACCTGCCTGCCTGTTACCAATTGTTAAAAGTTATTGTATAGTATGTTGAAAATAAGTCATAGTATAGTATGTCGAAAAAAGAAGTCATAATTTAATATGTCGAAAAAAGAAGTCATAATTTAATATGACGATAAAAACAGTTATAGTATAGTACGTCAAAAAAAGAGTGAAAAAAGTCATAGTATAGTATGTCGAAAAAAAAGTTATAGTATAGTGTGTCGAAAAAGTCATAGTATAGTATGTCGGAAAATAACTCAAAGTATAGTATTTCGAAAATAAGTAAAAAAAAGAGTAAAAAAAAGTCATGGTACAGTATGTCGAAAAAAAAGTTATAGTATGTCGAAAAAAAAGTGAAAAAAGTCCTAGTATTGTATGTCTAAAAGAGTGAAAAAAGTCCTAGAAAAATATGTCGAAAAAATAGTTAAAGTATAGTATGTCGATAAAAAAAGTCTTAGTATAGAATGTCAAAAAAAGAGCGATAAAAAGTCATAGTATAGTATGTCAAAAAAAGAGTGATAAAAAGTCATAGTATAGTATGTCAAAAAAAAGTCAAAGTATAGTATATCTAAAAAGTCAAAGTATAGTGTGTCGAAAAAGTCATAGATTAGTATGTCGAAAAAAAGTCATTGAATCATATGTCGAAAAAAGTCAGTATAGTATGTTGGAAAAAAAGTCACAGTATAGTATTTAGAAAAAAGTCATAGTACAGTAAGTAAAAAAAAAAGTCATACTATAGTATGTTAAAAAAAGTCATACTATAGTATGTCGAAAAAAGTCTTTTAATTACATGCGCTACCATACACTTGTAAAGTTATCAAAAAATGTGGCCATATTTGTAAGATTTCAGGACCCCTTTCTTTCATATTTCAAAAGTTTTGATGTTGAACTCATGTGGATCTGGTTTCAGAACATGTAGGCCTACTGTACATTTGTACTTTGTATTACTTTCAGTTTGAGTGGTTACTATTTTGAATATGTTGAGAATCACCATAAAATCAACAACTGAACAACAACAACAAGAAAAACAACTTTTAAAATATCTTTTAATAATTGATTATTCCTTTAAGTTATTTTTTTTTTTAACAAAAATGCCAAACATTTGTTAATTCCAGCTTCTTAAATATGAAAAAATGCTGCTTTGTAAACTGAATATCTTTGGGTGTTAGACTGTTGTAATTTCATCTTGGGCTCTGTAAAATTGAGATTGACAATTGTATTTTATTTTTCTGTAATTTTTCTGGAAATTTTTCTAGATTAACCCAGATAATAAGGTTAGTCGATACTTAAAATAATTGTTTGCCCTTAATTCATATTTATTAGTATTCATCAGAAAAAAAGCAAGTGCACAAAGACATCTTGCCCACATCTCTGGAATTTAATTTTAAGTCTCCATCACCCAGGGGCCTGAAGTAAGAGTCATGTAAGATGACTGATCAGTGATGCAAGTTCCTCCGTACAGGAACAACAAACCCCATTACAACTGCTTATTCAGAGATAAAGTACGTCAGTCATGACACACAGCATTTCCGCTGCCTTGATGTGCACTGTTTATACTCAGAATTTCTGGGTAAGAACGCTCCTGACTGACCTTGGCAACGGGTCACTCTGGCATCATTTCCATGCTCACTCCCATTCCTACGACCTTTACGTTATGGGTGTAATATTCGGGATGTTGTTGATGTCTGAGCTCGGAGGAATCCCTTCCTGCTGGATGCACAGCCCTGTTTCCTTAAAGACTCAACATCAAAAATGAGACACACGGAAATGACTCACACAGCTGTCCCCAGAGTTCAGACACTTCAACTGAAGTACCATGTTGACAGGTTCAAAACAGGATATGAGCTGGATCGGTCTATGTTTATTACAGATGGCGGAATACATAAGAGAAGTGATAAGCAAGTAAAACAGCTACAGTCACGTATCCACGTTGACCTACACGTGGACACAAAGCCTGAACTTCTTAACCATTGGTCTCAACTTACAGTGTCAGTATTCATTTTCCAACACAGATGCTACCATATTACACAAGGCAACATTCAAACATATAATATATGGGCTACAGCCATTTCATATTTAGGCTCCCTGGACACCTCAAATGTTTCTTCACCCCAAAACCAACAGTAAATAAACTGATATCAAGACATTTTCTAGAATCACTCTTTTAAGCAGACTATACTAACTGCAAGACTTGACCCTGTAGCTAAGTATATTGTGCTTTTGCAAAATATTACACAGTTTGCACTTTCACAGGGCAGTTTTCCCAAGATGTTTGGACCTAATAAAAACCCATTAATTACAATAGCCCATGACCTTATAGGCTAACTTATGCCATCTATAAACTGACCAATTTCTGCTTAGTAGTGGGATAATAATTCTACAGGCGAGAGTGCCTCTCAGACATAAAAATTAAACATTTGCATAAGATATGTGGGCTACACTATCACCACCATCAATGGCATGTGGAGCCAATTTTAAGAGAAAAATATGTTTGAACCATAACTTATTTTGATGCAATTATTGTCTTAATTGAAAGGTAGAGTGACATGAAGATAGATAAATTGATATAAGTCTTAATTTATTAAACTCGATCAATTTGTCATGTTTTTCTGCAGAATGTGGCCAACAATGTTGCTCTAACTCTGCTCAGATTTTTTCTAGCAACTTTTTTAAGGCTCAATTACTTTTGTTATGTCTTGTCTAGAAGATAACCCGCAAATTGCAAAAACTTGCAAAAACTCTAGCGAGACTTGCTGCCCGATGACCTTTCCTAACCTTAACCCAGGGGTCAGCAACCTTTACTATTAAAAGAGCCATTTTAGGCAAAAAAAAACAAAAAATCTGTCTGGAGCCGCAAAACATTTGAGCATTGTGATGAAGGTAACACAGTTTATAGTATAAGTATATAGTATATAAGTCTAATGCAGTGAGGGCCAAAGAGCAAATGTACTACGGAGTATTAGGGCCACATTGAGGAAAAAAAACCCTGAGATTTCCAGAATAAATTCTTCCATTGAACTGATTGTTTTCTAGGAGTCAGCATCTAGTGGCCATGAGAGAAGCTGCAGCCTGCAGCACTTCTAACCATGACATATCCCCATACAGCCACGGAAGAGGTGGGTACTGTGTTGCTAACTCAGTTAAGCTAAAGTATCATGCATACCGTTTTTGCATGTATATTCATATGTTTGGTGGTTCTATATTTAGTTTTATAAATTGATCTAACAGTAGTCATATCACCCTTTATATATCAAGATGGCGGTCTGTAGCGCACAGTCAGGATGGCCGAGCGGTCTAAGGCGCTGCGTTCAGGTCGCAGTCTCCTCTGGAGGCGGGGGTTCGAATCCCCCTTCTGACAAGTTTTTTTTGTTTGTTATGCAAGTCTTTACGCTCACCACAGACGAGACTAAATGACTGATCAGCGGATATGAGACAAGGAGAACACAATGTTAACACATTATATTTCCAAATGCCAAGCCATTGCAACTGTTTCAGTTATGTACATGTTTTTTAAGCACAGTTTCACTTCTACTTCAGTATTTCACAAAAGATGGTGTTAAAAGAGGATGTTGTCATTATGCTAACGTTGATGACTATTATTTGAATAGTAAAGATAATAAATGTAAAAGTTTTAGTGGCCGGAGGCACTGTCTGAAATCATTAATTTCAACATATTACTGCCATGGAGATATGTAGATGTAGTTATGGTGAAAAAAATGTTCATCTTGTAACAATTTCTTCTTATTAGAGATGCATAAAAGCATAGATATTTACTATATTCTTCACTGCCTGTTTTGAAGAGAGCTGTGTGAGTACTTTCTCACTAATAGGATTGTCAACCTACATGTTTTATGTTAGCAGGTTGTAAAAATACTACCTTTTTGTTCTGAAAATATAAATAGTGATGGCCATACATTTATTGCACACACACACACACACACACACACACACACACACACACACACATGCATTAACACATAGTTATATTTAAATTTATGGTGGTGGTGGTGGTGTTAAACCTTTGATGGCATGGCATCAACCTCATTACAGCAAAATAGTGAAACACATGCAAATCTGTTACCTCGGCTTGGCAAAACCCCAAACTTACAGATCTGTACAGCTTAGAAATAAGAACAGCATGGATAAAAATAACAGGACATTAAAATTAGCCTTCTCCAGAGGTTTTCTGTAAGTATAATAGGATTTGAACAGAGCCAGGGCCTGCTACTGGAGGATTGTACAAATGTGCTCGGTGTTTAAATGTGTGGTCAAGGCTCCTTCTCATGGTTATATTTACACTCCGTCCTTGTGATCCTAACTGTGACCTCACATGTGACAGGTAAAGGTTAAAGTGTAAACAGAGGTAAAGCCTGTCTGGGCACGTAATGACCATGAGCTTGGCACAGGTTCTTAATCGTATATATTAAACTCTGTCACTGAATGAATGAATTTGTTCCTTATGTATTTTCTTGGTTTACTTAAACTTATTCATCATCTCTTTTTTTTATCATGCAGGGACAGATGATCCAAGAGGTATACAGTACATGAAACAACAGATGGATGGACCGCTTTCATATTGGCAAGTGTTGTTTTTTTCTAAATAGTATTTTTAAATCACATTTAAGATAGGCACCTGCATTGAACGTGGAAAGATACACAATAAAAAAGAAAAAGTGTAAAATAACGGAAATTTTCCGGCAGCAGGGGCACCAGAAAGTGTCTGTTACAAAACGGAAAAATACTGTCAGTTAATTAACATAAACTGTAAAAAAACCAAAAAAAACCAGTAATCTTTATATAATTAGCTTTTATTACTGTAATATTACAAGAAATATTTTACTTTTAACATATATTTATTGTTAGAATAGTCATACACTGTAAATCTAAGACCATTTACATATAAATCACAAATGAAACATGTAATTTTACGTTGCAAAAGCCCAAATTTACAATAAAATCTGTATTTTTACAAGAAATATTTTTAGAATTCCATGAAATCCTTAAAATAGAGTCATAAACGTCTAAAAAACAGAATAATTCTTTAAAAATGATCAAAAAAAGCTTAAATACAGATAATTCCGATTGTGATTACAAAAAATACTGTAAATCTAAGACCATTTACATATAAATCACACATTTTTTCTGTCATTTTGAAATACAGACAAAAAATGTAAAAATTCTTGAAATAAAATGTAAAAAAAAAAAAGATTTTTTTTTTTTTTTTACAGTGTACAGACTATTGGTATCAGATAAACACACTTCTTGAAATCCCAGAACTGTTCTGTTTGTATTTATTTTGCTGTAAAAAATTAAATTGCTAGTATTTGTTGTGAGTGTCTGTAATTACTCTATTACTTTTGATTTGCAATTTCTACTTTATTTTAGCTTAAATAAATGCAGTATTTGTGACCACTGTCGTGTGTACCATTTAAGTAAGAGTATTCATGACATCTTATATTCATCCTTGAACTTGGGATTAAACCTCCAAGTCTTACCCTTTAACTGGGGCCATTTATCAATGCTTTAACTTCCTGTGTGTGGTGGAGCTTTAGTAGGATTGTGATTAACATACAGTAGCAGGAGTTATATGCTGCACAGCAGGTTGCACACTAATTAGCCCTGATATTTTAACTGCAGCCAGGAGGGGGGAGTGCTAAGCCGGAGCATCGGTGCTCACGTGTGAGCTTGACGGATGATAAGCTTCAGGGCTCCCTGCTGTGACTGTGTTCAATAGCATGGTGGAGGCTGGACAGCTGACAGGAGACTAAAATGCCTGCTAATCATATTTAATTCAATTTAATGCAGACTACAGGTTCTGGGCAATCATTTCTTTGTGGCACATTAGGCTCTGATAGGCAGGGGTGGTGGATGGAGTAGTTTGATGACAGATGAGTGAATGCCCTTGTATGGAGAAAAATATTTCCTCAGAATTTAATGAAAAGATAAATCACGTCTTCATGATGACTCCATTCAGCTGACTCAGACTGATCGTAACCAGTTGACTCGAAGGAGTGAGGGGAGGTACCTTCCTCGCACAGGAAAGCCCACAGGAGGACCAAAACCATGTTCTCAGCAACTTGCAGTCATGACTCAGCAGTAGGGTCTTTCTGCTATTTTCTTCCCATGAGTCAGGAATCCAGGACACGATAAATCTGCCCCTCCTCGAGTCACCTCCACCCTGACATGACACATCAAGCTCCTTAAGACCGAAGCAGCATGGGGGGACTTGGCCCCCGCTGTGCGTGTGTTTGTGTATAGGCTTTGTGGGAGTGGGTGCTGCTGTGATGAAGCACTTCTTGAAACTCACAGGGAGGGATCAGCAATGCCGTCTGTGGGCCTCTGATAAGGGTTAACCCCTTGTGTATTCTGTGGCAGTTCCTTTGTCCTTGAAAAAAGAGCGAGCTGACCCCGAGTGATATTTAGACGAGGGAAGTACAGTCTTCACTCACTGTACCTTTCACATCTTGTGAAACGCCTTGTGAGCCTTTTATCACCAGCTCTGTCACAACAGGCTGTCTGTTTGAGGAGGCTTTGCCAACCAGACAGCTGTGTGGATGTAGGCCAATTAGCCGTGGGGCAGTGCCTCTCTCATTAGTATCACAGTGCCATGGAAAACAAAATAGGTAATTTAAACGCTGCCATCTTTCCCCCCCATTTGTCTTAATATGACCCTTGAGATGACTCTTTTGTTTTCTGTTTGTTATATGTAAATTTGTATCCGCTTTGCTTTCTTGGTGATGATTACACAGCATGACACAGCAATTAGGAGAGCTGGCGTGAAATGAGCGAAGTACTGAAAATCCCTGGAAAACTTGTCGATCTGATGCTGTTGATCAGGTTGCTAAATGTAACACATTTTGTTTATTATTGTTATTAATAATAATAATAATAACTATATCAAATTGTATTTATTGACCACTTTTCGAGTTATTCAAAGACACTTTATGTGACAAATTAAATAAAACAATTTAGAATACTAAAACATGATACATGTGCAAAGTAGTGCAGGATATAAATCAAACATTAAAAGCTTAATTTAAACTTTTGCGCTGTATTTTATTAATTCTCACTGACACATTTTTAACTGTACATCATGTCACAGAGATAAACGAAGCACAGCTACAACTGAGTTTAATATGTGAAAGCCTGAAACATCATCAAAATGTCAGGTTTTGGAATTTAACACTTTTAAAGTTGTCTTTTTAATTTGTCTTTTTAAGGAAAAGGACAACTAGCCTATTTGAAAAACAATGAATCACCTAACACATGTATATACATAACACATTAAGACTGTTTAATATTACATTAAGGACACGTTAAATGTAGGCGTATTAGTCTATTCAAATCAGATAACATTAACTGTAAAATAAGGAAAAGTAGACTATGTCAGTATACAATCTCTTAACTCTCATATTGACATGGTTATCAACTAACCTATATCCTACAACAGCATACTAGAATTCCTGAAATTACGTACATTTTAGTTACTGTATATCAACATACAAAATTATTGTAACAAGAATCATTTCACATTATAACAAGACAAGTTGGTTTATAAATTAAAAAAAATATTCTATTCTATCTTGATCAGGTTTAACACAGAAAAAGTATAGCCTAAAAACCCCAGCAGAAACTGCAGCTGTATAATGCTGATTGAAGGGATAAATGGTGACAGATGAATGAAGGAGCATTATGCCCAGTCATAGATTGTCACTGAGCCGTCAACTGCTTTCTAAAAGCGTGTTTAACTCCCTTTATGCAATGGTGAAGTCCAAGTCATGTGTCCAAAGCCTCAGCAGATCTCAGTCCAATCTCAGAGTGATTAGCAGGGCTTTTCATTCTATCCTTAGCTTCCCATGTGTGTGATTAGCAGGTAGGCCTGCTTCTGGAGGGAGGCTTTTGAACTGGTTTCTCGCTTCTCTGCTTGCAAACAGCTCTGCTGTTTCTCTGGGAGTTTACATCTTTACATGCTGCGGCTTTGGGACTATTTATTTTCAGTCTTCTATGCTTGTGGATCATGTGAGTATACATACTTAGTCTAAATACTGTGTATTTTGGCTGGACTATCTTGCATAGCAACATAAATATGCACTTATAACTAAAGGAATGACACTGGAATCTCTACTTGCAAAAGATCCAATTAAGTTATTATTAAAGTCATGTTGGGTAGTATAGTTTGTTTGTGTGATTTGCACAAAGAAAGGATGCAATGATCCACGTTAAACTGGATGAACTCAGGCTGGCCTGTGTGCAGGATGTGATTTTTATTTTCCTTGTTTGAACTTTTTTTTAGGAGCCTCATGTTGGCAAACATGACACCTTAGGGATAAATAGCATTATTCTAGGGATCCAAGGCCACATATGTTTCCTGGTAATGGCAAATAAAGAAAAAGAGAAATACTTTTTGCATTTGTAATAGGCTGAGTAGTAGCTAGTTTGCAGAATAATTGTCTCTGCCATGTTTTTGAAATAACTATATTCTGCAACTGCCTTACAGTATGGTGCGTTATCTTTACATACAAGTATATACCTTCCCTTTACCTTTCTTATTATGATCACAAACCCTCCTGTGCCACCTGTAATGTTGGCATCCTACAAAAAGCATCTGTAAAATTATATTTTTACAGATTGGTAGTCATGCATTTTTGTAATTTCATATTGGATGTTATGCTTTGGCTTAATCCCGAGGTCATGAAACAAAAGTTTAGCTTGGCTGCTTTACTGTAGAACACAGATGATATGAATTATATTATAACATCACTTAGAAGAGTATATTCAAAACTCTGAATTCAGTGAACTGAGGACAAAATATTCAAATTAGAAGACAATCAAAAAGGCCAAGGTTGGCAACTTGACATATAAGAGTATTTACAGCAATCAATTACTCTGCCAAGATGTTCGGCTAGAGAAAACACTTGCTGCTTTACTTGTCTACAACATTGCTAATACAAGAACAAGGAAAACAGCCAAACCTGTTCTTTATATGCGTCAGTCAAGCTTAGCCTATTTTATAGCCACAGAATTTGCCTCATTTTTATTTTGTATTTCCTAGTGGGCTTGCACCCAATGAATTATCTCTACCTCCTAGTACTGTCACAGTGAGAAAGCATTGTCCTTATTGCAGATATCGCTGCTTTTTATGGGTAATCCTTGCGTTATTGATTGCAGGAAAATCTGGCTAAGGATGTATTTTCTGCAGTGACAGTGACAATCACCGAGGCAATGTCCACTTTCACTGCTAGCACAGAGTTAAGCTTGTTATTTAAAGTCACTTGGAGGATTTATTTGCGGCTGTATCCTCATTATCCCTGTCTTCATTTACTCTTTGATCTTGTCAGCAGTCTGTACATACAGTATGTAACAGCCCTGTCATGTGTATCCAGCTTTAAAATGTAGGAGACATCTGCAATGGTGGTGAGTGATTTCAACAGCTGCTCAACTGTGAATAACTCTATTCTTAGTATATTTGTCTGTTTTGTATCAACCAATATAATAGCACGGTGTACGTAAAAAGGTGTATAACAGGCCTATTCAGTTACTTTTTTAGAAGAGCCAGATTTGAAAAACAGTGAAGTGTCAAGAGGCCAGAAATTTACATTTCATATTTTCCTAATTTAACCTTTTTAATATGTGTAGGTGGCTGTTTTGATAAACACAATGTTATGTTGCATTTAACATCTTTTTTTATTCAGCTTGATTCTCCTAAATTCCCTCTGCTTACACAGCCTGGGTTAAAACTTTTTTAACAAAATAAGTATTGACGTGCTTAACAAGACATAACTAATGAATGGGCCAGTTAGCCTACTAGCAGGGTATTTTTTCATAGTTTTCATAGTTATAAATGATCAAAGGGACAAATTAAGGCTGTTATAGGGCCAGATTTGTCCCACAGGCTGTCAATTGAACAGGCCTGGTGTATATGTAGTATGAAAAGTAGCCTATATGAGAAAGTGTATGAGAGCATGTTAGTCTTTGACTAGATGCCAACAAAATAATTGTCCACAGGCTTAATGTCTACAAAGACTCTCTTAAGATATCTAGAAGTAAATCCAGTTGCCTTGACCTCTAGACACAAGATAAACTTAGAACAGTATTTTGCTGATTACACCTACAGCCTTAGAGGTGTTTCTTCGTAAGGATTTTCTGTTCCAGACGAACCTTATGCCAGTCGCCAACATATGTTTAGTTCCTTATTTAGACTTAAGTACTGAGGAGCCATGCTGGTTTACCAGGAAAAGCTAAAATGGGCAAGTTCACTGTCTGTACGCAGGAGAAAAGGTTGTAAAGGACACGAGAATTTGTCATCTTTTTGTTTCTTTTGCTTTGCCTTGTTCGCTCACAACATCACACACATTCACCGCCGCTCTCTCTCCAAATGACCTACGCTACTCTTACAAGATAGGACCATTCACAGTTTTCACGGCGGCCACTATAGTTCTCCTACGCGCTTGGCACACGGGAAAGGCTGAAATCTGCAACCTCACTGCTAGATGCTGCCAGATGTCACACACTTTTCCTTTAACTAATTGCTGCGTTCTAGCTTGTTCTTCGACCTGTTCTGTTTTTTCATCTCTTGTTTTCTCTTTCAGCCCGGTACGAGTGGGAGCCATGCAGATGTGTGGTGCAACACCTTTGCCTGGGCAGCACAGGAAAAACATGACAAGCCCCTGACAACCTGCCCTCTGCTTCTGCTCACCTGAGATCATCCTTCAGCCAGAGCAGAGAGACCGCCACCCAAAAATGTCCTCCCACAAACGCAACTTCCAGTGCTTCAATGCCGAAGGTGGCGAAGGCTCCCACAAGTCCTCTCTCCCCTTCAAGCAGCACACCAGCTGGCTCCCCAGGATCCACCACCACGGCATGGTGGCCCATCATGAACCTCCTGAGGAATGCTACCTCTGCTCCGAGTATAGACATACTCAGGCCCTGGAAGCGTTAGAGACTCCTTTGTGTCACACTCACACACCGTATCACCTCCATCATCCTCCTCACCAGTATGTTCTCAGGGGACCGACCAGGCCGGAGGAGCACCCTGTGGCCCATTCAGGCCACATCAATCATCACAGGTACAATAAGAGGGTGGTGCTGGTGAAGAACAGCGACCCCTCATCCAGGAAGACCATCGTCTTGCACCGCAGGAGTCTTCGCAGTTTCGGGCTTTTCTTAGAGGAAGTTTCGGAGCTCATGCAGTACCACATCAGGAAGCTGTGCACTCTGGAGGGCCGCAAGGTAACGTCATAAACACCTGGAACTAGAAGATTATGAAAAGACAGCTTTACTTTTCATCCTCTTTTTGAAGTTCTCTCACGTAAAGTGCAGAGATCGAGAGTACAGGGGTCGTATGAGTTTTTAATCTATTATGTGTTCAGGAAACTTCTTTTTCCAAGAGGAAGTTTCTGTGCTTGACCCCGAACTGAATACCGTCCCTTGTGTTTTACTGAATTGAAAAGGTTGGCCAATTCTAAAATTAACAGTAGTACTACAAGTTGCGTGGCTTTAAAAAGTACTGTCAGAAGTATGTGGGTTTAAAGTGTTGTAACACATTGCTGTTTTTCATGCCTGAGATTGAAAACAAGAGTGAAAGAGAGGCCTCTAGTGACAGGACCGATTCCCTACTAAATCCCAGCTGAGAGCTTTGTCCACCATCAGCCCTACTGCACTGCAAACACACTATTTTAAAGTTATTTTATAACGACATTCAATTTTTTAAACATATCATCCAACTGCATTTTAATGTCCTGGGTGGATTTTCATTATAAACATATATAAAATGTTTATTGGCTCTGTATTGAAACAAAATACTCTTCATCTGGACATTAAATATAAAAATATATTTTAATCAGACTACTGCATCTTTTACAATGGAAATAAATAATGATATTGGGTTGTTAAAACCTTCTAAAAGGTGCACCCTCTTTATTTTTTTTTACAATAATATGATGATTTATGCTTACTTTGAAATCCATTGTTATCTCCAAGTAACTATTTTTCATTTCTGAAGTAGGAATGTCTACCTGGTGCTCTAAAATCCTACTGAAATATACGGAAACATCCAATAACTGATGTTATTACCATCCAAATCCACATTTTATTCTGTTTTATTTGTGTTTGGCTGTTAAGTTTATTTTATCACACTGGTAATAATTCTATCTACGAGGAAACGCAACTCTAGATGTGTGCAATTTGTTGACATTTACACAACAAATATACAATATTAGTTTAACTTAGTTTGCACTTAGTAGTTCCTTATAATCTAAGAATAGTAGAATAAACATTTTGAGCGTGTGCATGAGGGAATGAAACGGGGATATTCCCTCACACATAAATGCATCAGATTGTGAGTATCTCTCCAAACCCCATTAATCTTGGTCAAATCAGAGCTATTTTTGAGAAAGGGAAAACAGGTCAACGTTGAAACTCCACTCCCCTACTTTGATACCGGAGGTGTCTCAGAAATGTGTCTTCCACAGCGGCAATTAATTATCTTCACCTGGGCTTTCTGTGACCACGGATGAAGCCATTCATCTGCCTTCACCGGCATCGGATTTAAAATTCAAAACTGCACTTTCATCACAACTGACTGCTTACAAGCAAAAATAAAAATCAACAAAACTCTCAATATTTTAGTCTGCATGTTTCTCTGAGTTGCATAACTGTCAGTATTAGTGAACAGAGGCAGCAGGATTCAATATTGTCTGTCATGAAAATGCAAAAGCACACTTAAATAAATGAAACAAATAGGAAGAGCAGTTTTTTATACAATCTATTTACTACTTCACCCTCATAAAAAATACAAATATGCAATAGAAATTATACATATATATTGATTTAATATAGTATTATCTGTGTTTCCTTGTTATTTTAAGATGTAGAAGAAGTTTAAGATGTAGATGTAGCATCTTTTTAACCTCGTGACGGTGCATTTTTAAACACCTGAGTGGGGTTTGAAAGTGTTTTAGTAGTAATTTATGAGTAATAATTAGCAAAAATCCTAAAAAAATCCTAAAACCTGAAAGATAACATGCTCTGAAAATGTAAAAATCGCTAAACTTAGAGATGCATGGTTTTTATCAGATGGCAATATATGTTTATCAGTATGGAAGCAAAATACAGTAGCTACTTTTATTTTTATTAGGCCTTTGCATGGAGATGCTAGGGAAAACAGGTCAGTGCACACTCACCCCTTAGATTAGCATTCAGTCATTCAGGCTAATCACCTGTGAGACAGAAGATTTATATTTTAATTCACCCCACTGTGATGATGATGATGATGATGATGATGATGATGATGATTCACTTTTGTTAATCACCTGGCAATACCAACGGGCATAAAGAGAGACTTAGTGTTTCTATTGCACTATACATTTTAGGAGTACGAGGTGTCCTAAAGCAAAGTAAATCAAAGTAATTGTGTTGTGTTAATGGATTACAATTCACAGACAGCTGTGTCTTCTTGTCTATATCATTTAGCCTACTACTTTCTCGCACTCAGCAAGCCTGAAATGCTGCTGATCATTACCCATTGCCCTTACAAGTGACAGTGGCAGCTCACTGTTGCAATAATGCACCGTCATTGTGACGTTTCCCTGAGATCATCCTGGATTAGGATTGTTATCTTGTCTTTGACTCACAGCTTGACTCACAGCCTTTTGCAGGGATTTAGAGAATTGAGTTGCACAAAACAGTGGGCAATGCATAGACCCAGTCATAATATTATCATCATATCACCTCTCAAATGTTTCCCTACAAATATTTTCTAACCGCTATAGTCCTATATGTTTAGTAAAAGAACAGACATTTACTAAAATCATCGCTACAATCTAACACATTAGCGTTTTAAAACTAGGTTACTGGACACTTTTGATATTAACAATATTAAAAACATAAAACACCAACTTGATGCTATTTGAGTGATACAAAAGTTCTATGTAAAGTGGCCACAGAAGCTTCAATCCTGGTCAAATAAGAGTTACATTAAAGGACAGGTTCTGCACATCAGTGGGTAAAATATAGCATCAACACTGCAGCGTTTAACCCCACTATGACCTCAGTCTCATGAATATGCACTCAGTTGTAGGGTTACAAATGTCCACCCAATGGCAAATGTTATACTATATAAGAAATACAAGGCAACAGTAAACATGTTGTCCCTGTTAATGCAGGAGGCCTTTTTACAGGTACAGTAGTAGGTCGAAAGGTTGTAAAACTCTAGATACGCCTCATTCTACTTCCTTAAAGGTAGGGTTGGTAATCCTGAGAAACTAGCTAACTAACTTTTTTTCTTCTTTTCTTTTTAGATTTTAAAAATGATCGAACCGAAAAACCCATCCCAGTGTTACTAACTAGATCGAGCGGGTTTATTACTTTACTTACTTTATTTCTCCTGCGACAGCCACAGATACCAGAATTTGTTTTTCCTTTTTTTGTTGGAGCATTTGATTTATTGATTGTTGTCGGGGATGTGATGAGAATTCAACATATATAACAAAAACTGCATTGGAACAACACTATAAACCCTAGCTTTAAGTGTTATACATTCAGTTTGCTCACACCTACAGTGCCTATAAAGGCTGACAAGGACTGACAGCCAAAAGGAAAAAAATAATATTTAATTTCAGCTAGAAATCTACCTGGTAAAACTCCCCATCTAATTAAAATTTTGGCTTGTCAATGCCATTTAATCCAAACTGTTTCAAATCAAACATGCTTGCAATCCCTCAGCTTGTTACTTTTCAAAATTTTTTGCTATTATATAGAAGTTGATTCAGTAAACCGGCTCACTCTTAGCTTATACTTTCTGTTCTTCTAATCCAGATTGACAACGTTCAGAGTCTCATGCAGTGCCCCAGTGTGCTCGTCTGTGTGGGACGTGAGCCGTCTCACTCGTCCATCGTGGAGAACTTTGGGAAAACATCAGACGACAAACTTCCGAGTGTGACGTCTCGCTCCGGTGGCTGCAATGAAGGACACGAAGGTAAGAGAAACAGTTAATTGTCACATTTCTGAATTATGTTTCTTAAATGAATTACTAGTTACATTCTGATCAGTGTTTCAATGCAATATTCAGTATAATTTTATTAAACACAATGAGCTATCTCATCTTTTTTCTCTTCTTCTGTCTTTTTTTGTGTCTTGATGGTAAACCAAGGACTTCCAACAAAGAAGGAATCTGACAACAGATCCACCAGGCAGTCGCTGTCATCTGACATGTCATTACCGGATGGAACCGACTCTCTGGATAACATGGACTCCTGCTCGCACACTGCTGATGGAATGAGAGAGGATGATATAGAGAAACGGGTTCGCGTTAATAAAGATGGCAGTTTGTCTATGGAAATGAAAGTCCGCTTCCGGCTACAAAATGCCGAAACATTACATTGGTCGACCAAAGTGAGAAAGACAACGGACGGGACCTGTGAGTTCCTGCAAGGACACAATAACCCCTGTTTTGCACAGGTTAGCGATATAAGCCATTCAGAATCTGAAAACATCTCTGCTGGTGAGCAAGACGAGGCTTACATGGCGAGGCGAAGACATGCAGAGGAGCCTCACTGTGCTCGCTGCTGCAGACACTGCCAGGATTACGACATCTGGAAAAACGTCCCAGGGACACAGGGAGCGACTCGCTGCATTCGGACTTCCAGCTCAAGTACATCTTCACATACGATGGTCTCTACAAAGACAGTGGTTGAAAGGCAAACTAGCGAAGAGCATATAGAACAAGTGGTGGAGAGAGAAACTTGTGTGGAGACTGTTGAGGCAGCTGAAATTATGGAGTTCTGCACCATCAGGAGTGATACTTGCTCACCAAAGTGCAAGGTGCAATCCTCCGCACCAGACAACTGTGAGGTGTGTGTTGACAGTCTCCCAAATGATCATGTCAATGTTGAAATACCAGAGCAAAACGAACAACCAGAATCTGCTTCTAGTGCTTCCTCTGAGGTGTTAACAGACCATGAGGATGATGTCCCACTGAGTGCTTCAAGAGCATCTTCTCGAATTAGTAGACCTGAAAGGGAAGAGACCGCTGGAAGTGCAGTGTTAGCTACAGCATCGAGAAAATCCCCCAAATCATACGCTTGTAATTGCAGAGTGTCTAAAGATCTTGAAGATGACACAAAAGGACAAATCAAGGCCCAATCCGGAGAGGAAGGTGGGATACAAAGAGATCAATCAAGTGCCATGTCTGTCAAATCAAATGCATCTGAAGAAGCACAGAATACAGAGTCTGAAGATGTAGAGGAGAAAAGATCCAAAAGTGCCATGTCTGTTCATTCAAATGCCTCTAAAAAATCCAAATCCGATGCTTTAGATGTTACAGCTGAAGAAATGCAAGCGCACAATGACAAAGAAACGCAAGAAAGACCAGTGAGCAGCACGTCTGTTAAATCCTCTGATGAAGAACGAGCATTAAGTTCTATGTCGTCAAAATCCAAAGCTTCTATTAAATCAAAGAGATCAAGAGTGTCTTCTCTCCCAGATAAAGAACAAGAGGAAGAGGAGGAGGAAGCTGAGCAAGGGACGTCGAACAATGCCGATGAAAATTTTGAGGGAGAGGAGGGCGCTGAAGAGGCTGGAGAAGAGCGAGAGAGAGTGCCAAGTGTCATGTCAACCAAATCAAATACCTCTGCAAGATCTACAGCATCTAAGCTTCAAGATGAAGAAATAACTCAAGAAAGAGCATCTAGTGCTTTGTCAGCAAAATCCGCAAAGACTAAAACCTCTGACATTGAGAATGCAGCGGAAGTGCAAGACACAGATGCAAGAACACCTAGTGCTTTGTCAGGAGTGTCGTCAATTAAAGCTGACAGTGAGGAGGAGGAGGAGGAGGAGGAGGAGGAAGTGGAGACTGTGGAGAGAGCTCCAAGTATCGTGTCAGTGAAATCCATAAAGTCAAATGTATCGGCGAGGTCCAGAAACTCAAATGCGTCTGAACAATCAAAAGTGTCCGATCTTTCACCTGAGGAAACACAGGTTGAAAATAAAGAAAGATCATTGAGTGCAATGTCAGCTAAGTCTAATGCATCTGCAAGATCTAGAGCAGAGGAAAGTGATGGAAGACCCAAAAGCACACTGTCAGTCAAATCAGCGGTGTCGGTGAAGTCAAATATTTCTGCAAAATCTAGCAAATCTAAATCATCTGAAGTTCCTAATAAAGAAATGAATGGCAATCCAGATGAGGATGGAAATGATGGAGAGCAAGCTGAAGATGATGAAGAGAGAGGACCCAGTGTGCTGTCAGTGAGATCAGCACGGTCAAATGTGTCAGCCAAATCAACACGGTCAAATATTTCTGCCGAATCGAATATGTCACAACACGGAGAAAGCAGTCCAAGCAACATGTCAACTACATCTGCTAAATCTGCAAAGTCAAATGCTTCAGCGATGTCTAAGAAATCAAGAGGTTCTGCAATTCCTTCTGAAAACTGTGATGACGCTTCTGAAGAAAGTGTTATTGAAGGAGAGACTGAAGGGAGATCAGTGAGCTCAATGTCTGTCCAGTCAGTTAAATCAAGCATTTCTGCAAGATCAAATAAGTCAAAATTTTCTGCTCATGTTGCAGCTGAAGAAGAGCAAACTGAGGAAAGAGCAGCGAGCAGCATGTCAGCCAGATCAGTCCAGTCACATGTTTCTGAAATATCTATAAAGTCTGCAGAGAGATCACCGAGCTGCATGTCAGAAAAATCCAGCAAGTCTAACATTTCAGCAAGATCAAGTAAGTCAAAATGCTGCGATGGTTCAGATGGAGAAACTGTTACTGAATGTGAGGAAGAGAGAGGACCTAGTGCACTGTCAGTGAAATCAGCACGGTCAAATATTTCTGCCAAATCTAATATGACAGAACGCGGAGAAAGAGCTCCAAGCAACATGTCAACTACATCTGCTAAATCTGCAAAGTCAAATGCTTCAGCGATGTCTAAGAAATCAAAAGGTTCTGCAATTCCTTCTGAAAACTGTGATGACGCTTCTGAAGAAATTGATATTGAAGAGGAGACTGAAGGGAGATCAGTGAGCCCAATGTCTGTACAGTCAGTTAAATCAAGCATTTCTGCAAAATCAAATAGGTCAAAATGTTCTGCTCATGTTCCAACTGAAGAAGAGCAAACTGAAGAAAGAGCAGCGAGCAGCATGTCAGTCAAATCAGTCCAGTCACACGTTTCTGAAATATCCATAAAATCTGCAGGCAGATCACTGAGTGCTTTGTCAGCCAAAACTGCAAAGTCAAATGTTTCTGCAACATCTAGAAGATCAAAAGTTTCTGAAGTTCCCCTGGAAGACAGTGTTGACAATCCTGAGGAAAGATTTGTTGAAGGGGAGAGTGAAGGGAGGGCAATGAGCTCAATGTCTGACCAGTCAGTTGAATCAAGTATTTCTACAAGATCAAATAGGTCGAAATGTTCTGCTTATGTTCCACCAGAGTCCTCTGATGACGAAAATGACGAAGAGCAAACTGAAGAAAGATCAGTAAGCAGCATGTCAGCCAAATCAGTCCAGTCACACTTTTCTGAAATATCTATAAAGTCTGCAGAGAGAGCTCCAAGTGCTTCGTCAGCAAAATCAGCAAAGTCAAATGTTTCAGCAGTATCTAAGAAATCCAAAGTTTCTGAAGTTAAGCCTAGCAAAACTACTGACACTCCTGATGAAGGAGATGATGAAGAGGAAGTTCAAGAGAGAGCACAGAGTGCCATGTCAGCAAAAACTGCAAAGTCAACTATTTCTGTAATGTCTACTAAGTCAAAGGGACTGGATGATCCAGCTGAAGAAAATGTATCTGATCATGAGGAACATGCAGAGAGAGCTCCTAGCAGTATATCAGTCAGATCAGCAAAGTCAAATGTTTCTGCAACATCTAGAAGATCGAAAGTTTCTGAAGTTCCCCTGGAAGACGGTGTTGACAATCCTGAGGAAAGAGTTGTTGAAGGGGAGAGTGAAGGGAGGGCAATGAGCTCAATGTCTGACCAGTCAGTTAAATCAAGTATTTCTGCAAGATCAAATAAGTCAAAATGTTCTGCTCATGTTCCAGCTGAAGAAGAGCAAACTGAGGAAAGAGCAGCAAGCAGCATGTCAGCCAAATCAGACCAGTCACACATTTCTGAAATATCTATAAAGTCTGCAGAGAGATCACCGAGCTGCATGTCAGAAAAATCCAGCAAGTCTAACATTTCAGCAAGATCAAATAAGTCAAAATGCTGCGACGGTTTAGATGGAGAAACTGTTACTGAATGTGAGGAAGAGAGAGGACCTAGTGCACTGTCAGTGAAATCAGCACGGTCAAACATTTCTGTCAAATCTAATATGTCAGAACGCGGAGAAAGAGCTCCAAGCAACATGTCAACTAGATCTGCTAAATCTGCAAAGTCAAATGCTTCAGCGATGTCTAAGAAATCAAGAGGTTCTGCAATTCCTTCTGAAAACTGTGATGACGCTTCGGAAGAAGAGACTGAAGGGAGATCAGTGAGCTCAATGTCTGTCCACTCAGTTAAATCAAGCATTTCTGCAAGATCAAATAAGTCAAAATGTTCTGCTCATGTTTCAGCTGAAGAAGAGCAAACTGAAGAAAGAGCAGTGAGCAGCATGTCAGCCAAATCAGTCCAGTCACATGTTTATGAAATATCTATAAAGTCTGCAGAAAGAGCACCGAGTGGTTTGTCAACGAAATCAGCAAAGTCAAATGTTTCAGCATTATCTAAGAATTCAAAAGCATCTGAAGTTCAGTCTGTCAAAACTACTGGCACTCCTGATGAAGGAGATGATGAAGAGGGAGCTCAAGAGAGAGCACAGAGTGCCATGTCAGCCAAAACTGCAAAGTCAACTATTTCTGTAATGTCTACTAAGTCAAAAGGACCGGAGGATCCAGCTGAGGAAAATATATCTGATCATGAGGAACATGCAGAGAGAGCTCCAAGCAGTATATCAGTCAGATCAGCAAAATCAGCAAAGTCAAATGTTTCTGCAACATCTAGAAGATCGAAAGTTTCTGAAGTTCCCCTGGAAGACGGTGTTGACAATCCTGGGGAAACAGTTGTTGAAGGGGAGAGAGAAGGGAGGGCAATGAGCTCAATGTCTGTCCAGTCAGTTAAATCAAGTATTTCTGCAAGATCAAATAAGTCAAAATGTTCTGCTCATGTTCCAGCTGAAGAAAGCTCCGAGAGCCCAGATGAAGAAAATGACGAAGAGCAAACTGAGGAAAGAGCAGCGAGCAGCATGTCAGCCAAATCAGTCCAGTCACACGTTTCTGAAATATCTATAAAGTCTGCAGAGAGATCACCAAGCTGCATATCAGAAAAATCCAGCAAGTCTAACATTTCAGCAAGATCAAGTAAGTCAAAATGCTGCGACTGTTCAGATGGAGAAACTGTTACTGAATGTGAGGAAGAGAGAGGACCTAGTGCACTGTCAGTGAAATCAGCACGGTCAAATATTTCTGTCAAATCTAATATGTCAGAACGCGGAGAAAGAGCTCCAAGCAACATGTCAACTAGATCTGCTAAATCTGCAAAGTCAAATGCTTCAGCGATGTCTAAGAAATCAAGAGGTTCTGCAATTCCTTCTGAAAACTGTGATGACGCTTCGGAAGAAGAGACTGAAGGGAGATCAGTGAGCTCAATGTCTGTCCACTCAGTTAAATCAAGCATTTCTGCAAGATCAAATAAGTCAAAATGTTCTGCTCATGTTCCAACTGAAGAAGAGCAAACTGAAGAAAGAGCAGCGAGCAGCATGTCAGCCAAATCAGTCCAGTCACACGTTTCTGAAATATCTATCAAATCTGCAGAGAGAGCAACAAGTGTTACATCAGTCAGATCCGGAAAATCCGGAAAATCAAATGTTTCTACATCATCTCGAAGATCTAAAGTTTCTGAAGTTCTCTTGGAAAATGGTGTTGACAATCCTGAGGAGGAGAGTGAAGGGAGGGCAATGAGCTCAATGTCTGTCCAGTCAGATAAATCAAATATGTCTACAAGATCAAATAAGTCAAAATGCTCTGCTTATATTCCAGCTGAAGAAAGCTCTGAGAGCCCTGATGAAGAAAATGACAAGGAGCAAACTGAAGAAAGAGCAGCGAGCAGCATGTCAGCCAAATCAATCCAGTCACACGTTTCTGAAATATCTATAAAGTCTGCAGAGAGAGCACCGAGTGCTTTGTCAGCTAAATCAGCAAAGTCGCATGCTTCTACAAAATCTGCCAAATCAAAAACTTCTGAAGTTCAGTCTGTCAAAACTACTGGTACTCCTGATGAAGGAGATGATGAAGAGGGAGATCAAGAGAGGGCACAGAGTGCCATGTCAGCCAAAACTGCAAAGTCAACCATTTCTGTAATGTCTACTAAGTCAAAAGGACCGGATGATCCAGCTGAGGAAAATATATCTGATCATGAGGAACATGCAGAGAGAGCTCCAAGCAGTATATCAGTCAGATCAGCAAAATCAGCAAAGTCAAATGTTTCTGCAGTATCTAAGAAATCGAAAGTCTCTGACATTCCTCCTGATCACGTTGCTGATTCTCCTGAAAAGGCAGATGAAGAGGAGCTTGACGAAAGCAGATCAGTAAGTTCGGTCCATTCAGTCAGGTCAAGTGTTTCTGAAAGATCAAAATGTTCGGCTGATGTTCCAGATGAAGAAAGCATCGCCAGACCTAAGTCACATGCTTCTACAGCTTCCATGAAATCAAATGCTTCTAAAGTTCCTCCTGAGGGGAGCAATGATGAGGAAGAAACTCCAGACAGAGCAGTGAGTGTGATGTCTGCAAAGTCAACTATTTCTGAAAAATCAAACAAGTCTGAAGTCTTGTCTGCCCGAGGTGAAGAAAATGCTGTGGAAAGAGCTTCAAGTAAGATGTCAATCAAATCAACAAAGTCAAATGTTTCTGCAATATCTAAGAAATCAAAAGCTTCTGAACACAGCACTGAAATCGCCGATGCAGAGACTGAAGGGAGAGTGAGCTCAATGTCAGCTCAGTCAGTCAAGTCCAACATCTCTACCAGATCAAAATGTTGTGATGCTCCAGCTGAAGAAAGCTCTGAGAGCCCCGATGAAGAGACAGAGCAAACTGAAGAAAGAGCAGCAAGCTGCATTTCAGTCAGATCAGTTCAGTCTCATGTTTCTGAAAGCTCTGTGAAGTCTCCTAGTGCCCTGTCAGTGAAATCAGCAAAGTCACAAGCTTCAGCAAAATCTGCAAAATCAAAAGCTTCTGAAGTTTGTTCTGTCAAAACTGCTGATGAAGGAGATGATGAAGAGGAAGCTCAAGAGAGAGCACACAGTGCAATGTCAGCCAAATCCATACGGTCAGCCACGTCTGCAAAATCAAGAACGTCAAAAGTCCCTTCAGAAGAAAACACATCAAATGACGAGGAAAGACCAATGAGCACCCTGTCAATTAAATCAGCCAGATCTGCCAAATCAACACAGTCACATATTTCTGCAAAGTCAAAAGCCTCTAATGCTCAAGGGGAAGAGAATCATGAGGCGGCTACGGAGCGAGCGCCAAGCAGTACCTCCGTCAAATCAGCAAAATCAAGAAAGTCGAATGCTTTAGCGGTGTCGAAGAAATCAAAAGCTGCGGAAGATGGCGCCGACAGTGCGGATGATGAAAACAGCTCGATGTCTGCCAAATCAATGAAGTCAAATGTAACATCGATATCTACAAAATCGAAAGCTTCTCACTGCCCCCAAAATGGAAACGACGAAGAGGAAGGTGGAAATGAAGCTGAAGAGAGAACTCCAAGTGTCATGTCAATTAAATCCTTAAGGTCAGACCTGTCTCTGAGGTCGAGGAAATCAAACGTTTCGGAACAGACAGAAGAGGTAGATCAAACAGAGAGGACTCCAAGTGTTTTGTCTATGAAGTCAAATGTTTCTACAAAAACCATGAAGTCCAACGTATCTGAAATGACCCACAGTGAAATGACTGCACATATTGAAGAAACCGATGTAAGAGCACGTAGTGCGATGTCAACTATATCGGCAAAATCAAACAAATTAATAGCTTCTGAAATTCCTACTATAGAAAGGTCGGACACTCCCTGTGAAGGAAATGAAGAGAAATCTAAGAGGGCTCCGAGTGCCATGTCTGCAAAGTCAAATGTGTCAAAGAAATCAAAAGTATCTAATGTCCCTGCTGATGAAAATAATCACGAAAAGGAAAAGAGAACTCATAGCCCCGTGTCTGTGAGATCCAATCGATCTGCAATCCCTGCTGTGACAATTGAGGAAAGTGAAGACAGAGCGCCTACAGCCATGTCGTCAAAGTCTAAGGTTTCAGCACGTTCAAATAAGTCAACAACATCGGAGCTTAAAGAAAAGAAAAGTGAAGTGCGGCCAAAAAGTTCTTTATCTGTCAAGTCAAGTCTCTCAGTGAAATCTCGAAAATCCAAAGTAGCTGATGAATGTGTGGGAAATAAAGAGGAGTCCGTTCATGTTCCTGCTGTGGAGAAGACCAGTGTTTCGCCAATAACTGCAGGGGAAGTTGTGAATCCTGAAGAAGAGAGTAAGCCCACGTCAAGTTTGCACGAGGAAGAGAAACAAGATACAGTCGATAAGAGGAGCTGTAACTCTAAGATGAGCAAGTCGAGCAGGCAAGACGCAAAACAGGACAATGCAGACGTTACAGCCAAACCAAAGTCTGTTGCAAAATTTGCTGTGTCAGAAACCCGTCAGAGTGCACAGCAACCAAAAGGAAATAAACGCCATGTGGTTGGTCACGCAGAGTCGACTGAAAGCGATTTGTCACAAGCTCTTTCCAGTTCAGTCAAAGAGATGGGTGAGACTCCAGCCACTAAAGAATCAAAATCCAATGTGAGGATAACAAATGGTCCGCTGGACGCTGCAGACATTGGGGGCGTCAAAGATAACAAAAGTGACAAAAGCAGCAAACGGAAACACAAGAACACAAACGCTGATGATTTTGAGCTGGTCCCGTCCAACCTTCCAAATACATCCTCTACTGAGGTTGTGAATGAATGGCTGAATTCAATACCAGCAGACAGTGGTGCTTGTGTGTACGACATGGAGGAATTTAATGACAACTGTGATGGGCAAAAAAATGGAGAGAAAATGAACGGAAAGGAGGATAATGAAAATGACTCTGCAGCAGAGACTAAAAAAGACTCAAATGAAGGAGTTGTGATGAATAGTGTCCCTAATGATGACTGTCAAACCAGCAAAGAGGCACCAAATGCAGATAACACTCAGAGAGATGATACCTCAAAGATATTTAACTCCTCCGTACAGGTGATGAAAGTACTTTTAAGTCCAAAGCTCGACAGATGCAACAGTTTACCAGAAATGTCTCCTGTGTATGGCCGTAAACTAAGCACTTCAGCTAGCGGTCTCCTGGATTGCCTCGTGAAGCTGCAGTTAATAGACCATAATCCTGAAAATGCAAACGAAAAGGATGAAAGATACCGAGAGCTGATGAATATTCTCCAATCTCTTTGGCTTCGTGATCCTCCAGAAAATGAGCAAGTGTTAAAGACGTGTGATCACCATTCTGTGGACGGTGAATTCAATCACACGTCGTCCTCTGGCGTGGATGTCAACAGTGGCTCCACGGGCTCCGGGAACAGTAGCGATGGCGTGAATGGTAACGCGTCTCAACCACATAGGAGTGCAGATACATTAAGGGAAGTACAAGAAGTCTGTGAAGATGAAGCAGAAGCAGAGTGCACATCTGGGAGAGATGTAGATGAGGAAAAACAAAAGGAAGACGATCCGGCAACAGATGAAACAACCAGAAGCGACGATAGTCCGAGAGAACTATCTGATTCGCCGCCCTCCTCAAACAAGAGCTCAGGAAATGACAGGATTTCCCAAAACCCTGATCCTGTTTGGGTCTTAACCTTATTAACTAAAATAGAAAAGCAGTTCATGACGCATTATATCGACGCAATGAGAGAGTTCAAAGACAGGTGGAACTTGGATAATAACGAGCAGCTGGACGTGATGATAAGTGAACTCAAAGCTGAAGTGCAAAAAAGAATCCAAGCTAGTATAAACAGGGAACTGAGGAAAATTCAAGGCCTACCGAGACCTCCTAAAGAAGCGAAGTCCCGCACTTCAACCACAAAAAAGGAAGAGAGAAGACGGAGGCTGAAGATTATGCTCAAACAATCGATTGATACCCAAGCAGAAAAAAGCGACAATTCAGCAACAGGCACGTCTTACAGTGACCAGCGCAGTGAAAACGACGATGACTACTGTCCATGTGAAACGTGCATTACGAATAAAATTACGTCTAGGCCGCCACTTCCTGCAGAAGTCAGGAACGCTGCACCCATTTTCATGGAGTTTGACCTGAAGAGGATTCTGATGATGAAGAGTGGTGATCCTGGCAATATACCGGCAATCACTTGTACATCTCACACTGAAAATGATTCGGAAACAAAAGCAGCAGAAACACTTGTAGAAAAAGTTATTGACAACGCTGTGAGAGAAATGGAAGGGGACGAAGTACACCGTGATAGTGAAGATGACTTTGCAGTTGCAGCAGATGACGTGTGTCAAGAAGATGAGTCTGAAAACAATGAAGCAGAAGATGTTGCTGAAGAAACAGAAAAAGTCTTTTCTGTAGATGATAATGAGGAAATAAGTGAAATCGAAGATGAAAGGGCAGAACATGAGATTGCGGACATAGGCACGGTTGAAGATGAATCCCCGGTAGAGAAAGCGGGCACACAGCAGCTGGTGAAGGCAGATAAGAACGAATCGTCAAAGGAACCAGCCGACGAAGCAGAAACTGAAGATGAGTTGGATGTAGAAAGTGAGATTGCTGTGGAGGAGTCAAAGGAAGAGGTCACTGAAGATGAAAATGCAGGAGAAGAGGATGATGTGGCAGCCACAACTGAAGAGGAGTGTGACAAAGATGAGGCTGTGGAAGCAGAGATGGTTGATAATGATGAACAAGTTCCTGCCATGAGTGCAGAGGAGTCTGCAGAAGAGAACGATGGCACAGCTGAGGTATCGTCAAAAGCTGAAGACGCACCAACTGAAGATGAGTTTGCAGTAGACAAAGAGATTGCTGTTACAAGTGAGGATGAACTTAAGGAAGAGGCGGCTGACGATGAAAATGCAGAAGAGACCACTATGGCAGCCACGAGTGAACATGAATCTGACAAAGATGAGGCTGTGGAAGAAGGGACGATCGATGAAGAGGAGGAAATTGCTGCCACGAGTGCAGAGGAGTCTGCAGAGGAGAACGATGGCACAGCTGATGATTCGTCAAAAGAACCAGCTGAAGAAGCAACAAGTGAAGGTGAGATGTCTGTAGAAAAAGAGATCACAAGTGAAGATGAATCAAAGGAAGAGACTGCTGAAGATGACATTGCAGCACAAGAGGCTTCTGTGACAGCCTTCACTGAGCATGAATCGGACAAAGAAGAAGCTGTGGAAGCTGGGACGGCTGATAATGAAGAAGAGATATCTGCCGCCAGTGAAGATGAATCAAAGGATGAGATTGCTGAAGATGAAATTGCAGCAGAAGACACTGCTGTGGAAGCCTTTACTGAGCATGAATCAGATGAAGAAGAAGAAGAGATTTCTGCCGCCAGTGAAGATGAATCAAAGGATGAGATTGCTGAAGATGAAATTGCAGCAGAAGAGACAGCTGTGGAAGCCTTTACTGAGCATGAATCAGATGAAGAAGAAGCTGGGACAGCTGATAATGAAGAAGAGATTTCTGCCGCCAGTGAAGATGAACTGAAGGAAGAGGCTGCTGAAGCCGCCACAGCAGAAGGTGAAAATGCAGAAGAAGAGGTTGATGTGACATCCACAAGTGAACATGAATCTGATAAAGAGGCGGCTGTGGAAGAGGACATGATTAATGATGAAGAAGAGCCTGCTTCCATAAGTGCAGATGAGAACGATGACAGAGCTGATGAATTTTCAAGGGAACCAGCTGAAAAAGCAACAACTGAAGATGAGCTTGTTGTAGAAAAGGAGATTTCTGTTACAAGTGAGGACGAACTTAAGGAAGAGGCTGCTGAAGCTGCCACTGCTGAAGATGAAAATGCAGAAGAGACCACTATGGCAGCCGCAAGTGAACATGAATCTGACAATGACGAAGCTGTGGAAGAAGACATTCTGGCCACCACTGCAGATGAGAACAATGACACAGCCACAGCTGATGAATCGTCCGAAGAAATTGAAAAAACAGAGACTGAAGATGAGCTTGCTGTAGAAAAGGAGCTTGAGGAAGAGGCTGCTGAAGCTACTGCTGAAGATGAAGATGAAAATGCAGAAGAGACCACAATGGCAGCAACAAGTGAACATGAATCTGAAAAGGATGAGGCTGTGGAAGAAGGGACAGTCGATGTTGAGGAGGAAATTGCTGCCACAAGTGAACATGAATCTGAGGAGGCTGTGGTAGCAGAGGCAGTTGAAGGCGTGGAAGAGGCTGCTGCCACCAGCGATGATGATTCTGCAGAGAGTGTAGTTGCCACCATAAATGAAGATGAAACTGCAGATGAGAACAATGCCACGGGTGAGGAATTGTCAAAGGAACCAGCTGAAGAAGCAATGACTGACGATGAGCTTGCTGTAGAAAAGGAGCTTAAGGAAGAGGCTGCTGAAGCTACTGCTGAAGCTGAAGATGAAAATGCAGAAGAGACCACTATGGCAGCCACAAGTGAACATGCATCTGTAAAGGATGAGGCTGTGGAAGAAGGGACAGTTGATGATGAGGAGGAGATTGCTGCCATGAGTGCTGATGAGAATGACACTGCCACAGCTGATGAATCATCAAAAGAACCAGCTGAAGAAGCAGAAACTGAAGATGAAAAAGAAATCACGAGTGAAGATGAAGCAAAGGAAGACACTGCTGAAGATGAAATTGCAGCAGAAGAGACTGCCACAGCTGATAATGAATCAGACAACGAAGAAGACATTCTGGCTAAAGAACCAGCTGAAGAAGCTGAAACTGAAGATGAGATGGCTGTAGAAAAAGAGATCACAAATGAAGATGAGTCAAAAGAAGAGATTTCTGAAGATGAAATTGCAGCCGAAGAGGCCACCACTGAACAGGAGGCTGTGGACGCAGGGATGGTTGATGATGGAGCAGAGACTGCTGCCACCAGTGATGATGATATAGAAGGAGATGCCGCCAAAAATGATGATGAAGCTGCAGAGGAGAATGATGTCTCAGGTGATGAATTATCAGAGGAACCAGCTGAAGCAACAACAGCTGAAGAGACTGCGACAGAAAAAGAGATGGATGTCATAAATGAAGATGAATCAAAGGAACAGACTGCTGAAGATGAAATCGAAGCAGAAGAGGCAGCCACAACTGAAAATGAATCTGACAACGAGGAAGCTGTGGAAGAAGACCCAAAGGAAAACCTTGCAGAAGAAAATACTGCAGAAGACTCCCATGTGGCAGCCGCGACTGAAGATGAATCTGACGAGGATGAGGCTGCCACGAACGATGAAGATGAAACTGCAGACGATGATGGAGCAGCGACAGCTGAAGATGAAAGCGCTGTGGAAAAACATATTGATGTCACAAGTGAAGCTGAAGATAACAGCGCAGCAGAGCAGGCTGATGTTGAAGCTACAACCGAACATGAATCTGACCAGGATGCAGCTGTGAAAGCCACCAGTGCAGATGAGTCGGAGTCAGATGAGAAGGAAACAGCTGACAAAGCAACAAGTGAAGATGAGATTGCCGAAGAAAAAGAGGTCGCTGTCACCAGTGAGGATGAACTGAAGGAAGAAGCTGGTGAAGAGGAGAATGCAGCAGAAGATGTGGCCGCCACAAGTGAAAATGAATGTGACGAAGAGGAGGCTGTGGAAGCAGGGACAATTGAAGATGTGGAAGAAGCTGCTGCTGGAGATGATTCTTCAGAAGGAGTGGATGCCACCACAAATAACGATGAGGATGAGGATGATGCCAAAGAGGAGACTGTTGAGGTAGAAACAGACAAAGAAAATTCAGGTGAAAAAGAAATCAGTGACGCTGATAATGAATCAAATGAAGAGGCTGAACCTGAATCTGCAATAGAAGAAAGCTCCAAAGCTGTGACTGAGAATGAATCAGAGGAAGAGAACGATGAATCAGCCATGGATGCAGATGAATCAGCAAACAACGCAACGACAGATGCAAACGAGACCGCAGGAGAAGAGCATTCAGAAACCAAGCCTGAGAACGAGACTGCAGATGAAAGTGCAGGAGAAGATGAAGATGCAAAAGAGGATCAAGTGGCTACGGATGACAATGAGACTTTAAGTGAGTCAGAACATGTTGAAGTGGCATCGGTTGAAGAGCTCCGTGACACAGAACCATCTGAAAAAATAGCAGAAAGCAGTGCCGCTGAAGAATTGGCTCAAGAAGAAGAAAAAGGTGAGGAAGAAGATGATAATAAACCTCACAATGGGGAAGTAGAAGAAGGTGAAACAACTGGAGAGGAATCAGAAAAGGCTGATGATGAGGGAGAGGAATCTGCTGATAATGAAAGTGTGAGGGAATCTGGAGCAACGGGTGAAGATTGCACAGAGGCTGCAGCAACAGGAGAAGAGACTGAAGAAGGCGAAACAGCAGAAGAAGAATCGAAAGAGCCTGAAATGACAGGGAATGAGGTTACTGAATGTGACGGTGGGGACGAATGTGGAGCAGATGGTGCATCTGCAGGAGAGGAGGTTGGAAAAGGAGGGGAAGAATCCATCGATAACACAGAAGATGAATCTGCAGAAGGTAACGCAGAGCAACTTACAGGAGAAGAAGAAAGTGACATGACTGATGCTATTACTGAGAGAAACGATGAAACAGCAGGGCCCGATGATGTGGTAGAGCTGAAGCCAGATGAGGATGTAGAGGAAATATCGGAAAACAACGAAGAAAACAAAGTAGTGGAAGATGAAGATGAACAAAATGTGACACAATGTGAACGTATTAACATCCCAAATGGAAGCCACGATAACGATGAAAATGTCGAAACATCCGAAAAAGAGGAGGAGGAGGAAACTGAGGCAGCCAGTGAGGGGGGAAATCTGGGAGATTCAGCTGATGGAGAAGATGAAGCAGAGGAAGATGACGACGAACCAGACGAAGATTCAGACAAACCAGAGGAAGATTACGTAGAGCAAAAAGTAGTTCCAAGCAAGATGAATAATCAAGAGAAAACGACATTAATCCCACTGGATACTTTGATCAAAGTCAAGGCAGAATCTGATGATGGCGTTTACGCTGATGGAGAAGATTCAGAGACTGAAATTAACATCCAGGAAGAAGTTACAAGCCTCGAGTCAAAGACTTTGAATTCATCATAAATTGACTCTGCAAAGGCTCATGGGAACTGATAGAGAGTGAGATGCAGGGGTAAAACAAGGTAAAAAATAATAAGACAGCTGATAATATTGATGCTACAAGCAAGACCTAGCAAGAACTGTAAAAGGATTGATCTAGATTATTCTCATTTCTAACTTGAACTTAAAGTTCTTGTTAAACAAGCACTAACGAAACACAAGCACTTTGTTCCAGCATTAATAATGCTGAGACTGAACTCATGCACTACTGATCATGCAGTTGTATGAAAAAGGAATCATACAAACTTGAATGTATATAAGATAAGATATTCCTTAAGATAAGATATATACTGTGTATAGGTAGTTTAAATGCAAAACTAAATGGGACTTCATGCAATATATACATGTTACCTACTGGAACTCTGAGCCTCAGACACATAGAATCGACGACTGTTACATAAATGACATAAAAATGTCATACATGCACATTTACTGTCTTTCTTCAAACTACTGCAGTGTATTAACACCATTTTTGCAACATTTATTTGCAGGATTAATCAAGTCTGAATGTATTTCATGTAATCAAAAGTATTATTTGATGATTTTTGGTTCCAAAGTTAAAATTAATATTATATATTTTTCTAGTTGCTATTTCTGGAAAGCCAGAAAATGCTGATAATATTCATTTTGAATGTTTAACTTAATATTGTGCAGGTGCAGTACTGTTCATGGCAGTATTTTAGCGCTGGATGATGATTAAAGTCTGTGTAAGCATCTTCCCAATTCCATCGGGTAGCTGCTATATAGCTTTAATTGACTTCTATAGCAGATGAAAAGGAAGTAGCAAAAGTCATATATTTATGTATCATGACAGGCTCTCCTATTTTAGACCATTCAACAGTGTTTATCAGTAAGAAAATGCACTATTCTCTGTGGAACAGAGGTTATTACCTTTGCTGAATGTGCTGTATTTATTGGCTCTGAAATAAAAAGTACTTTAAAGTATTTTTTGTTATTCTTTTGTAAGACACCATTCAAATTCAAAACAAAAGTCAAAACTGTGACATTTCACATTACCAATTGAAGCTTCATACCTCTTCGAATTAAAGTTTGTAAGAAAATAAGTATTACATTTTACAAATCACTTATCTGGAACATAAAAATGTGTCACTATGCATGTAGCATTCTTGGGAAAAAATATGTATTGCATTTATACACTGAGTCACTAAGTTAGTACAATATCAGTGTATACCTGCTCCGAAGCAGGTTATGTTCCAGATCAAGATCAATCAAAGCTAGGTGTGCGCATCGTATGATAATATTTCACACATACAGAGAAGTAAAATACATTTGTGAATACTTCTGTGCGCATGAAATTAATATTGAGTATGATCTGACTCCATACTTTTTTGGGGGAGGCTATAAGATACTGGAAAGCATAATATATATCCCACACACAAGTATAATCAGCTTGTGTGGAAAGGTATGGTGAATGAGTGCCTATTGAGACTTCATTCACTCTCCTTCTACTGTGAGCGCCATTAGACACAGCTGATGGATGTGCCTCTCTCAGAGTTACCAGTTGCAGTCTCTGGTGGTCATGTGACATACATAATTGGTGTCACTCTGATTGACTGCATAACACCACAGTGAGGGGCAGGCCACTCTTCTCAAGCTTTCTTATGGACACAAGAAGATGTCGTGCAGCCCTTTAAAGTTGTTTTGACTGCATGTGCTGCCTGCATGCAATAGTACTTTTGGGAAGTATTCCTATTCACACTAGTGTTGTAGAGTAAAAAAAAAAATCAATAATGTTGTATTTAGCTTAGCTTGGCACAAAGCCTGAAGGGAAACCATTATTTTCTACCGAAATTAGGCTCCAAAATGTCCTCTTTATTTATCAGTTATCCTGTTAGCAAGCAAGATACTCTCAATAATCGAAGAATCACCTGGTCAGGAAAGAGATAAGGAGCCAACCCAGGTTAATAGTGTAACAATTCTAATAATATCACCATGAAACTTCCCCATTTGATTACTGACATTAATACAGTTATTTTTTTGTATTACAAGTTTTCTGAAATGTTATTTTTAAATATGCAAATGAGGCATTATCTAATGGTATCTTTTGGTGAATTTAGGATAATATAAAAAAAATTATTTTGTAAAAAAAACACCAAATGTGTATTTTGGATGTTTTCTTTCCACTAGTCTGAAAGAAAACATGTTATGGAAGCAAAATAGCCCCAAATCTGAAACAAAGTAAAAGTCACCTAAACCGTCGTTGTTACTCTTTCCAACAATCACCAAGTGTGCTTTGGTCGAACTCAACTGTAATTTCACAGAGTTTAATGTGAAAAAACACAGAATCTACAGGCGTCCCCCCCCCCCCCCTCCCTCCACACCCCGCTCTCTCTCTGTCCCTCTCACTGCAGGCAGAAGGAAAGAGGCAGGGTGACGCGTTCATGACGCAGTTACACTGCACATGTCTTAAAGCCTGTGATGTTAATGCACAGGCTGAGCGGAGTTATTAAAAAAAAAATTCCCGAAGCTGGATCATGATCCGTATCACCACCAAAATCGAATGGATTGTTCATTGTGCCACACACCACCCATCCAAAAAATGTCATTCAAATCCATTGCAGGCTTTTGGAGTAATCCTCCAAACGGACAAACCAACAAACCAACACCAGTGAAAACATAACCTCCTTCCTAGGCCTTCGGCCTTGGCGGAGGTAACAAAGCAAAGTAAAATGATCGTTTTCACTCCTAAATGTCTCTTTCTCTAGATGTTTAGTGAGTAGAAAGTATAATGATAAATAAACAGCTATGTCAGCAAACTCAAGATGCTGGCTGACCACATTCATGTGAAAGTAGGACTGCTGTGAGTGTAATGTGACATTGTTCCTCAAGGAGGAAATGTATAAACAGTAGGCTACTCAGTAAGAAAAAAAACCATCAGTTTCTAAATGAAATACAATTATACTATTCCTCTAATAAATATTTATCATACTACCTCCTTCATATAGCCTACTAATAATGCTGCACTAATGTCTGAGTTGGTGAGATGAAATCAATCCTCAAATCTTCTGGAAAAGCAGAGAGTTTTTTTGTTTTTTTGAGGAAGCACCTGCTTGCTGGCACAGAGTTATTTCCACGGTAAACACTGGAAGAGTGAGGAACGTCATCCGGAGCACAATAATAAGGGGCTTTCCCGCAGCCATGTTTACCTCAGAGCAACTTGCCTCTGGAACAGCTGCACAGACCTGCTCACAACTGCAATACTGCGACCCAACTGTTCATGTGTCTGTAAAACAATGAGTGTGACAGGTACTGGGGAAAACTGAGTTTTTGGTACTTCAAATATCATAGTAATGGGTCATTTTACTGCACATATAACAGTTAAAGCAGCAGTGGGTAGAATTGGAGCAAATATGATTAAAAACGGTCACTATATCCTGACAGTAGTGCATGAGAGAAGTAATCTGAAAAATGTCATGTGCCTCTGTGTCCTCCAGTGTCCTCTGGTGTCCTAATGGCATCTGCAAGATTTCACAGACCGAAGGGAAACAACCAATCAGAGCTGATCTGGAGCGTGCCGTCTCTGAGCAGCTGTCAATCACTCACAAACTCCGATCAAACGGTCAAACTAGGCAGCGTTGATCAAATATAAATCAATATACTGTTAATATAATGGCTATTTCTCACCTCAAATGTTTTCAGAAACATCTTGTAGTGTGCTGTTGAGCTGTAAAATGAGAACGTTTGTGACCTGGCAGCCATGTTGAGATAAGTTGAGGAAATACCAAGCACCACCCATCAGCTGGAGCAAACGTTCTCATTTTACAGCTAAACAGTACACTACAAGATGATTCTGAAAACATTTGAAGCGAGAAATAGTCATTACAGTAACAGAATATTGATTCATATTTGATCAGTTTGACCGTTTGATCAGAGTTTGCGAGTGATTGACCGCTGCCTCTGTTGAATGAACAGCCAATAGGAACGCTCTCTCTCTGAAATGACCTGTGATTGGCCAAAGTCTCCCGTCACGGGCTAGATTGTTTAAAGCCTGAAAACAGAGCCATGAGGAGGTGCAGGAGTCTAGTTTTCTCTCAGAACACTTGAATTACAATATGCTGAAAGGTTATTATGGATTTTTTGCTCAATTATGCCAAAAACATTCTGCCTACTGCAGGTTTAGGAAACACAAACAAGAACTTTAAATCAGCATACTTGCACTAAAATGCCTTTAAATATGCAGGAAGCACTGGCAATACAGTAAACCCCACAAATGAAGCAGTTTCACCAGCGTGCTTCTTGGTGTCCGCTGACTAACGGAGGAAAAGCAATAGGAAGAGTGAAGCTCTCCCAAAACTCATGAACATCGCAGCGGAACAGCAAAAGTGCCCGTTGAATGCACGGGGGAGTTCAATTGTTCCTTGTTTATTGACAATCACTTTGTCTTTTTAAGGCAAATGCAGGAGCGAGACCTTCTCTCACTCCATGTGTGACAGAGGATAGAAATGGTTCCCACACAGACAGGAAGTCAACCAGGGGCCTCTTGTGATGTAGAGGAGGATCAAAATTGAGGAAAGTGTGTGTGTTGATTTGTGTGTGTGTGTGTGTGTGTGAATAAATCAAAGCTTTGATAAACACTGACTGAGCACTTACTGTGCAGTAAATATTCAATTTTGATCTGTATTTTAGATAAGGAATGTCCAGTTTGACCCCACACACGCACATAAGCACATATTTTCAGTCACATGCGGTGCACACTCACATTGGAATTGAAACGCTCACTGGCAGCGTGTACGCTTTTGGCCAGGACTGCGTTAGTAAAGGAGACCCACGCTCCCTTTCTTTCCCACCGTTGTTCAGGTTATCCTGTGGGGCCACTTATGACCCTTCTGCAGGCAGGATGCAATGTCTGGGGACCCCAACAGGGGCTGTACACAAGCATCCGCCGAGCCCTGGGAAGAAAACAAGGGCTGATGGAAAACCAGAAGAAGGGAGCATAAAGAGAAACAGCAGTTAGTAACCAGGACGCACTCAATAACACTCACCATGCACCTGCAGCCTGTGTGTGTGTGTGTGTGTGCGCAGTAAAGTGAGGTTGTTCCTTCAGAGAACTACAGCACAGCACAGTCCCCACACACAGCACAGGTGGTCCAAACAAAAACCTGTGAAGTGTTGCCCAGAGAGTAATATCCCCACGTTGCGTGTTGTATAAAGCCCCCCATAGGAAACAAACACTTCCGGTGCTGTAAGATTTATTGTTCCCCGCACTTATAGCTTACAACACACTCTGAATGATATCTTCCTCACAATCGTCTTTGATTCCTCCTTAATAACATTTAATAGTCATTTAGCATGCAAACCAGAAACAAAAGGGGTCATGATTACCGCTAGATAACTCAAGGACATATTGTTTTGTGTTTATTGTTTCCATCGCTGAAGAAGAGGGGTGAATTCCCTCTTCAGTGTATTGTGCGGTGAGAATAGGAAAGACCTGGTTAGCTGGTGTGAAAACCCATAGCATTGTTACACTTTGATAGATTGACCGCACATCAGGTTGCAATTTTTTTTTTTTTTTCCCAATGTCACAGACTTTGCATCTGTATTCACATCCGCACACTGGCCTCTGGACCAGATACAGACAGACGAGCATTACGCAATAGAAATCCCCAAAGTTCAACACTCTATTGAATTATTTCTATATACAGGAGGTCAATGTGAGGGTTATCTATTCATAGAAATGGCATGAATTTAGGGAAAAGCTGGAAAAGTGTCTTGAGGTGGACCTACTTTAGGTGAGTCAGGGTTTAAAACGTGACTTTCTACGCCCTCTAGTGTCAACACTGGGGAACAAGCAGACAGCATACAGTACAGTATCATCAGACATGGACTGCTTAATGTGTGAATACAGAATCAGGACATAGACTTTGAATATATCTTAAAATCCTCATCCAAAGTATGAATTGTTTGTTGCTCATTTATTTGCACAGAAAATAAACAAAAATAAATAAAAATGAAGCCATTTCTGTAGGAGCACATATATACAGTATATAGTGAATCCACTGGGGGAAAAAAAAATACTTTTTGGTTGGAAGATGCAGATATATAAATATGAGGGTCAAAATAACCATATATTAGTATGGGTCAATAACATCAGAAATATAAAGTAACCACCCTTTTTGGTTTGATTTATGACCCAATATTAAAAATACCATTGCACTGGGTAAAAAACAACCACCCTTTTTGCTTTAACCTAAGACCAAAATAACAAGTTTAAAAATAACATTATACTGTGTAAAAGTAACCACCCCTTTTGGTCAAATTTTATATATGACATTGTTACTGGGTCAAAATAACCACATTGGTATATGGCTGATTAACCCGATGTTAATAATAACATATAACACTAAAACTCTAAACTGGGTCAGAATAACCCAGTGTTTTGGGATTATTGTAGACCCAGTGGTCAGGTTGTTGACCCAGTGGTCTTGGGTCGGTGCTCTGGGCACACGAGCACTCTTTGTTTTGCGTTTTGCCTCTGCTGCTGTTGAGTTCATGCGCACACAAACACATCACCTCATTAGATCACAGAATTCACACCATAAACATTTGTTATTTAGCATTAGGGCGATATCGTGATATGAGACTACATACCATCTTAGATTATGGATATCGTATTGTTTTAATATGGCATAAGCGTTGTCTTTTCCTGGCTTTAAAGGATGCATTACAGTAAAACGTTGTAATTTTCTGAACTTACCAGACTGTTCTATTATTTGCCTTTACCCACTTAGTCATTGTATCTACATTGCTGATGATTATTAATCAGAAATCTCATTGTGTAAATATTTTGTGAAAACACCAATAATCAGCCCAACAATATCGTTGCAATATCGATATAGTTGCTAAAAAATATTGAGATATTTGATTTTCTCCATATCGCTCAGCCCTATTTACCATTAAAACTGTACAGTACAACCCTTTTTCCACTGCAGTTCTCATTCAATACTCAAGGACATTTTTACATATTAACACAAATTATGGACGGTCCACCCATACATATTGAAATACAACTGTCTTTATTAAGATGTAAACTTCCTTCTCTTTGTAATTTGACCTTGGTTGGGCTACATTTGTGAGTCTGAAGACTAAAGATGAATTGTATTCATAACTTAATTCATTAACCTGTTGAAGGTTTGATCAAAGTGAACTACAGCAAGTATCTTTGTACGCTTTTTGTTAGGTGATCTGCTGCAGAGGCGAGGGAAAAGGGAATTACTGGACAAAAATAAATAGACAAACTGTTATCTATTTACGGTAAACTCAATGTAGTCCCTCAGGGGAGGCCCTGGTCTTCACGGAGAGAGAGAGAGAGAGAGAGAGAGAGAAAAAAAAGAAAAGAAGAGAGAGAGAGAGTGAGACTCAGACAAGAGCAAGTGAGAGTGACACACTGACATGCAGTTGGTTTTCAATAAGGAAACTGAAGACATTTTACATCTGGAGTACTTTTGAAGACACAAGCCGGGGGACAAGTTCAAGGTATTTATCTGCTGTATGTTTGTCTCACACTACAGACTGCTAACAGAAGTGCAAGTAATGAACAATCATACCAAATAGTGTCACATTTAGAGTTAAAAAGAGTGAATTTAATAAATGTTATAAGGTTTTAAGTGGAAGAACACTAATAGAGTTTTACCGGTAGGCCGTAAAGTCACATACTTGTAATCATAACAGTAGAACATGTACAGCTCTCATTTGGATACCAAAAAAATTGTGTTAACAGAGTGTAAATCACACAAGTGGTTGGAAACTATCATGACATTATACGTGAAAATAAATGTAGTCGAAATACAATTCTTAGTGTGTGTGGAAAAATCGCGCCAAAAGCATTCATAAAGTTGCAAAGATGAGTGAACATGAAGCTAATTTTCCTTATAAAGCTACACTTAAATATAATACAATAAATATAATGATTATTGAAAGTTTGCAATATTACCACCACAGTTTTAATGACACGTCATCGGATATTTTTAGACGATAAAAGCTCTAAGATTGTCACCATGATAGTTGTTTAATATGTGATTTTATGGCATAAAAGTATATATTTATTTCAATATTCCTGTTACAGTGCTGAGACAAACATACTGACATCAAGCAAAAGCAAGACAAATAATGTGTAACTATTAAGTCCAGGCCTCCTACACTCTGTTCTATAGCACCGTTACGTTGTCATTTGGATATACAACCACAAACCTTAATTTCTGTAATAAACATGAATCCATTCAGCTATTAGTAATGGGGCTTAAACTGGCTCTTACAACTATTCCTATGACTGATGTTCAGTGTAATTTTTTTCAATTCATCATCTATCTAAATTAGGGCTGTCAATCGATTAAAATATCTAATCTTGATTGATCACACATTTATCTGTTCAAAATGTACCTTAAAGGGAGATTTGTCCAGTATTTAATACTCTTATTAACATGGAAGTGGATAAATATGCTTGCTTTATGCAAATGTATGTATATATTCATTGCTGGAAATCAATTAACATCACAGAACAATGACAGATATTGTCCAGAAACCCTCACAGGTACTGCATTTGGCATAAAAATATGCTCAAATCATAACATGGCAAACTGCAGCCCAACAGGCAACAACAGCTGTCAGTGTGTCAGTGTGCTGACTTGACTATGACTTGCCCCAAACTGCATGTGATTATCATAAAGTGGACAAGTCTGTAAAGGGGAGACTCGTGGGTACCCATAGAACCCATTTTCATTAACATATCTTGAAGTCAGAGGTCAAGAGACCCCTTTGAAAATGGCCATGCCACTACAAACTAAAAATCGCAAGTTGTGTTAATGCCTTAAAGAAATTAGTGGCGTTAAAACGAATTTGCGTTAACGTGTTATGAGTGGGTTAACTTTGACAGCCCTAATCTAAAAGTTTAAGTTTATCTCATAAAACTGTCTCTTCAAAAAGATCCAGAAACAGCAGTGATAAGCATCTGCTTGTTATTGGTTATTTTTAGCACTTTATTTTTCTCTATTTTTAACTCTAACATGACATGATACTAAACTGTACATGCAAATGCTACCACATAAAGATGAGAACACATTTTCCACTTCCCCTTATGAGAAGCGATTTGCTTTAAGCGCACTTGTAACCACGTCATAAAACTAAAAAGAGTCTCTCCACTGATGATTTAGCTGATTTCGAGAGAATTTAATTCAATTTTTCAGCGCCGGGCATGAACTCACAGAGCGGGCCCTGCTGTGGGAGGAGAGGAGAGTGAACACAGCTTCAGTTAAGCTCATCTGCTTTATCAGGTAATGAACATGCTCTATCTGGAGGCTATTAGCAGGAACTGGTGGTATTTGATCATGTAAAATGAACTGCACGACATTATGCTGCATTATATTGTACTATTACATTGAGTAAATCTTGTTAGTAGTATGCAGTGGAACTGAAAACTGCCATTATACATGCAGGATGGGCTGCGCTTCCAGTGGCCAGAAAGAAGTACAAGATGACAAGTTCTTCAACAAAAAAAAAAACTCTCAGGACTCCGGCTCGTCGATTCACATAGTAAGTAGCTTTCCTCACTTGAACTAAGTACAAGAAATTAATCTAGTTTAATTACTTTCATTTATTTGCCAGTGTTTTTCATTGCACATTTTGAATATTTAAAAATATATATATTTTTCTGTTCTTTAGGCACGAAGTGGAAACAGCTTAACGGATAATGGTAATCACTGAACACAACGCATATAACAGACTTTCTAGGCCTGCGTCTATGCAGTTGACCGCTGCTGAGCAAAGAGACATTACTTGTGTGAGAGGAGGCTACATTTAGCGATTGGAATCTCAGTTGTGTTTCCTCTGGTCTCTTCAGGGGAAAAGATGAGATTGTTATTACGAAAAAAAAGTAGTTTTCGTGTCACAGACACACGCAATGTAAAAACCATGCAGTACTTATGCTTGAGCTATATACTTCCACGATATCAACTTGTATTTCAAAGAGTAGCAGCCCAAAAAAAACTGTTTGCATTCACAATTAATCAAATTGAAATCACCGTTCTTATTTGCAGATCACTTCCTTTGAAATAACTTTGTTTTACTTGTCTTTAGATGAAGTTCTGTTTGTGGCACAACATGACTTTAAAGCAACCAGCGACAATGATCTAGCTTTCAAAAAGGGAGAAAAACTAAAGGTTTTACAAGAGTAAGTAGCCTCGTCCTATAGTCCTGAGTATACAGGATGTGTACAGTAGCTTAGTGCCTCTAACCTGAAGAAATGTAAATGATCTGCGATGTTTGTCTGTTTGTAGAAACGGAGAATGGTGGGTGGCCAAATCGTTGGTGACTGGACAGGAGGGCTTGATACCATGTAATTATGTAGCCAGAGCAGATACACTGGAGGTGGAAAAGTAAGAGACAGTTTCATAAATTTTTATCAAATTCAGGGCTGTCAATCGATTAAAATATTTAAGAACACAATTGTCCATAGTTAATCGTGATTAATTGCAAATGAATCACCTTTTTTATCTGTTCAAATTGTACCTTAATGGGAGATTTGTTAAGTATTTAATACTCTTATCAACACGGGAGTGGGCAAATATGCTGCTTTATGCAAATGTATGTTTATATTTATTATTGTAAATCAATTACCAACACAAAAAAATGACAAATACTGTCATACTGTCGTGGGTACCCATAGAACCCATTTCCATTCACATATCTTGGGGTCAGAGGTCAAGGGACCCCTTGAATGGCCATGCCAGTTTTTCCTTGCCAAAATTTAGCGTAAGTTTGGAGCGTTATTTAACCTCCTTCCCGACAACCTATCCCTAAGCATGACATGGTTAGTACAAATTGATTCCTTAGGTTTTCTAGTTTCATATGATGTCGGTATCTTCACTCTAGCTTTAAAACTGAGCCCGCTACAACCTCCGAAAGATCGAATATCGTCCGGGGCAGATGGTGGCCGGTCGGATTTTTAATAAGTTATAATTAAAATTCTCAAGTTGCCTTAATATGTTTAAGAAATTAGTGGTGTTAAAACGAATTTGTGTTAACACGTTATAATCACGAGAACTTTGACAACCCTAATCAAAATTAAAATTTTAGGGACTGTTGAATACATCTGTATATGTGGTTAATTGGTTACATAATGTGTTTTTGTGGTTGTGTCTTTTTGCAGATGGTTTTTCAGGGACCTTAGTAGGAGAGAGACTGAACGGCTGCTTTTAGCCCCTGGAAATAAACCGGGCGCCTTTCTAGTTCGAGAGAGTGAGACCTGTAAAGGTAACCGCCATCAGCCTCTTTTTGTATCGCTGTCCTCAACCAAAGAGATTCTTAGTTGACTAACACTCATACGATTCTGTCGACTAATCGCTTAGTTTGATTTGAATTTTTTATTTCTCCACAAAGAATCACACAAAAGCACCACTTTAAATCTTGTGTTTACCAGAGATGTGCTCACAAGTTTCCTAGAAATAAATCATTCATATATATCTGCGCCACACATGGGTTAATTCAGTGTATAGATATATACATAGATCTGATAGCTTTTGTAACATTAATTGGCTTGACGTTTAATAATAATGAGATGGAAATCCCCATCGTCGCCATCTCACACTCTGTGGGTGAAAGACATTTTCAATAATTTACAGCTTGAAAAAAGGCTCTAATTTTAAAAAGATGTGGGGGCCTTTCTTTACCTATGCAGAGAAAATGACATTCCCAGTTATCCCCAAATGAGACCCCATTTTATCTGAGCCACTTATTATAATTTTTTGTTTTTTACTTGGACCGGAAGTATGAAGTTATTATGCTTATCGCAATATGTATAATATGACCAAGCTGAATGTTGGTGTTGTGTTTTCCTGGTAGTTGCTAGGTGTTATAAGCTGTATCTTCTATTACACTACTATAACATGTCACTGTCACTCGTAAGTATTTTAACATTTGTGTCATTGTGTGTGTGAAATAAAGAAATAAGTCATTCAGGATGAAAAAAAAAAAAAAAAAAACACTAATCAACTAAAGAAATCTTAGTCGACCAAAACCTAATAGACTAAGAGGAGGCAGCCCTAGTGATCACGCCACAAATCTGAATTTCAGAAGCATATGAACATGTCAAAATTCAAAACTACATGTAACTGTAAGACCTATTGGTTTCCCCCGTAGGGTCTTTCTCACTGTCAGTTAGAGATTACAACCCAGAACAAGGAGATGTGGTAAAACACTACAAGATCCGTGCTCTGGACAAAGGTGGCTACTACATCTCCCCCTCCAACTCGTTCCCTTGCCTACAGGAACTGGTTAAATACTACACCCGTAAGTAATGAACTTTCATCTAATTCTGCTGCATCATTTAAAAAGAAGTTTTAACATGTCTCCTAATCAGTAATTATAAAACATAAAACATTACGTCTTGATTTGGATTCAGATTCAGTTCACTGCTGTGAATTATAAGGCGTGTGCACTGACTTTGAATCGAAGGGGGAAGTCAGACCCTTGTGAAGCGTTGTGCATTTCCTGTGTGAAAGGAGTGATACTGTAGTCTTTCCACTCCTGTGACTAAACCACAAGATAAGAAGGCCAAATCTCTAGAATGGCTGCCAATTCACAGCAACGCATGAGAAAGAAGAAGCTTTCAAGATTATTTCAGGAAACAAGATCTCATCGGACTGTTTCACGAACTAAATTTAGCACAACAGCAAAAACTATATTGTTTATTACATCCACTTTTGGGGCGCAGGTACAGCAGATGGTTTGTGTCTGCGGCTGTATGCCCCTTGTAAGGCCACGACACCCGAGCAGCCGTGGGCACACGACGAGTGGGAGATCCCCAGAGACACCCTGAAGATGGTGAAGAAACTGGGGGCCGGGCAGTTTGGAGAAGTGTGGATGGGTGAGAGAAAGTTAACAATTTATACTGTCATTGGCAACATTTTATGAGCCAGTACAGTGAGTTAAGCTCACCATTTTAACTCCCACTGCAGGTTACTATAAGAACACCCAGAAGGTCGCTATTAAGACCTTAAAGGAGGGGACGATGGAGCCAGAGGCCTTCCTGCAGGAGGCCAACCTGATGAAGCAGCTGCAGCATGAACGACTGGTGCGCCTCCACGCTGTGGTCACTATGGAGCCCATTCTTATTGTCACTGAGTACATGATGAACGGTAAGACAAAGAGAGGGAGAATGGGGAGATTTCTGATGATTAAAGTCTCTCCAATGAGGGGTGATACATTGTGATAACGCCTACAAATATATTATAATGATATCAAACAGAGAAAAGCAGAACAATCCTCACATTTGAGAGGTTGGGACCAGAAAAGATTTGACATTTTTGCTTGAAAAAATGACAAACTATTAATTGATCATCATAATAGTTGCAGATCGATTTTCTGCCGATCAGCCAATTTATTAAATTGATTAATTGTTGCAGCTCTAGCTCCAAAGCAATTTGAAAACGTGGGCAAAAGCTTACTTAACATATTTACATTTACTTTTAAATAGGGATGCACCGATCCAACGTTTTCAGTCCCGATACCGATAGCGATAACTGAGCTTTGGATATCGGCTGATACCGAGTACCAATCCGATACCAATGTTAAATCAGCAACAAATTGGTCAAAGCTTCAACAGAAATTAAAATTCCAGTATATAATGTATATAGTATGTAAACATAGAATTTAATTGAATAGATCGGCCCCATTGTCACCGATATCCGATCCAGCTATCTGAGTCAGTATCGGCCTGATATCTGATCCGGTATCGGTGCATCCCTATTTTTAATTTGTCAGTCTTTGTTTAAACAACTCACGACTTCCCTCGTGAACAAAACACATACATGGAGTGGCTAATATCAAATTATCACTTCAATATAATGCAATCAAATCCAAGGAATTAAAAACTTTGTGAAGCTTATAATATTGAATTTATGAGACTGTGTCACAGAGTTGATTCAATTATGGTCATTTTTGAGTCCATAATTGGAGGTGTTATCGTATTGGATTACAATATGCAGTAAGGTTTGTCGGGGTGACTGGAAAACTATAAACTATAGACTTAAAGGAACTAAAATGTACTAAAATCAAAAGGCTTCACAAATATAATGTTTATTTCAGGGTTGTTGTATCGAGCAGGTGTTTGCATTATTGTATATTAAAGTAATGATTGTACTCTTATCAGTTAGTATCATGCAACACTACTCCAGTATAAGACGAGACATGTCTTTCAGTGTAACCTGTTTAATGGTGAGAAGTTTCTACGAAAGAGTCTTTAAAAATGTTATCTTTAATTCATGATTCGTGATGGTAAAGTTATCCTTCTCCTTCTCTCATTTGCAGGATGTCTTCTGGACTTTCTGAAGGCAGACGAAGGGAAAAAGCTAAAGATAAATAAGCTGATAGACATGTCAGCGCAGGTGGGGAACTTTCGATTGTAAATGCACCAACAACATGATCTCTGTGAATGTGCAGTCGCATCTCGTATGTGACCTTTTCATCACAATGCTTACCCACACCTCTCAATGATATAATGAAAGTTTTTTATCAGAAAATTTGATAAAACACAGGAATTTTTTTCTACTTTCCTTTGCGAGCGCTTCCGTCTTTTTATTTCTAAACATCTCTTTCACTGCTACTGCTGTTGTTTACCACATCATGACATTAGTGTCTGCATTTTCTGACAAAAACAACAACACTAGCCTTCTCACTGACCTCAAAGCCTATTTATACACACCAGCTCCTCTGTAGCACTTTAAACCTCTGCTATAGTACGGTGCTTTGACAGCAGCTATGATGTGAATACACGTGGAAACTGTCAGCAGTAGCTGTGTGGTTTCTGTGGTGGTGCTTTTGCTCGTCTGGCTTGAAAGCCTCACCCTACGTCAATTATTAACATCCGGACAGGAAATCATGTTATTTTTCCATCTACAGCGAGCTCCCTCAGAACTCTTTTGCCCTTCCAAAAAAAAGCCTTTTGACTTCCTGAGAGTTTGGAACATCCTGTTAAACCCACTTTGCTGCCATTATCATACACGTAAACACAAGTATTCACATATACATACAGGTTGTAGCCGCATGAATGTACTGTACACACTGACCAAAGAAATAGAAGGATATCTTTCGAGTTATCTTATTTCTTGTGACAAATTAATGACTTACAGCTTCATTTTCTGACTTTGCATTTGATCTGATAATTCCCTTAATTAAGAAGCTTTTTTCAATATCCCCTGTCGACAGATAGCTGAAGGCATGGCGTACATCGAGAAGAAGAACTACATCCACCGAGACGTGCGTGCAGCCAACATACTAGTCAGCGACGACCTGCACTGCAAGATAGCAGACTTTGGCCTGGCCAGGATCATCGAGACAGAATACACAGCTCAAGAAGGTGCAGTGTTTCCCCACATTGGACAATAAATGCATCCAGGACCGTAGCCAGGAGTTCAATCTTCCATCACAGTATACAGAATTTTATATTGCGATAACAATATATATTGCGATATAGTAAATATTTGAGAAATTCAATTGAGAAACTATTTATAGACATAATGATGATGGGAGTGTTTTTGAGTATTCCAGTGAATTACCTGACAAATTTATCACATTGATGCAAAAATCCCCTCAATCCAATATTAACTATCATAGCGAGAAAAGGACAACTACCAGATAATAAAGAGATTGCCACCTCCAACTAATACAGTAATCTTTCCTACAGGTAATCAAATCTCTATCATCTCAGGCTACATGTCGTCATATCGCCCCACAGAGGAATACACACACCCACATATTCTCTAGAGTTGTCACCCAGTGACACAACTTCCTCTCCTCCTTTTTACATCTTCTTTCTGACAATTATAGGTGCTAAATTTCCCATCAAATGGACGGCTCCAGAGGCCATCAATTTTGGCACATTCAGCATCAAATCTGACGTGTGGTCCTTTGGGATCCTCCTCACAGAGATAGTCACCTATGGAAGAATACCCTACCCAGGTACGACACGTGAGAAATAAATTAACTGCTACAAATGCTGCATTGTTACTTTACAGCTCAGATAATTGCACAATATGATGAAGTTTTTTTTTTTTCAAAATCTCACACTGGCGGCATTTTCTTTTTCCTAATCAGGGATGACCAACCCAGAGGTGATCAGGAGCCTGGACAAGTTGTACAGGATGCCGTGTCCGGACGGCTGCCCCGATGAACTCTATGACATTATGAGTATGTGCTGGAGGCAGAGGTCTGAGGACCGGCCCACGTTTGAATTTCTCCAGAACATTCTCCAAGACTTCTTCATCGCCACGGAGGGACAATATGAGATGCAGCCGTGATAAAAGAAAAGGTTTCCTGTTGATAAACCGAAGACAGCAAAATGTCCTAAAGACAGATGTGAGACTTGAACGGATAGAGGATGAGGACCAACCAAATGTCTTTTTTAATTACTAATGCAATTTATATTTTGAAACGTTTCAAATGGACACATTTTTTACGCCTACCTTCTGAGTGAATGTAAAAGCTATTCTGTCTCTAGCAGCTAAGAGCGTCTGAAACATGTTAAAGTCAGAAAGGAAACGTTTCATTATACCGACTCTACTCCTGTTATCAATGGCTCACAGTCACATTCTTGCTATGGAGTATGAGTAGACATAATCAGGACTAATATACGATGATTAAAAGAAGAAATATGGAAATACAAATACAGTACAATACAAAAAGGCCTTTGGACTCGAGGAAGTCAACAAAGGTAAAGTTACAGATGAAACATCTGCATGGTACCGAAATGAGCAGCCTGAGATTACAAGCACAATACTTTGCACTTTTTAAAAAAAAATTATTCAGTCATTCAGCAGTTTTATAAAAAAAGTACGGGGCTTTCTAAAGAGAATACTTGCATATATGTTTTTTTGTAAATACAAATATTTACATTATTTAGAACTTTGGTTTGTTGTTGTATTTCATTCTTGGTTTAATTAAAGTGCCATAATACATTTTTCACATACATTTCACATGGTTTTAGAGGCTATAATAATTTTTATCATGCACTTAGTACATTTAAACCTGCAGTAGGCAGAATATTTTTGGCATCATTGGGCAAAAATTACATAATAACCTTTCAGCATATTGTAATGCAAGTGTTCTGACAGATAACTAGACTTCTGTACCTCCTCATGGCTCTGTTTTCATGCTTTAAAAAATCTGTGACGGGAGACTTTGGCCAATTACAGGTCATTCCAGACCCTGCCGGGTCACAAACTCTCTCATTTTACAGATAAAGAGTACACTACAAGATGTTTCTGAAAACATTTCAGGTGAGAAATAGGCATTACAGTAACAGAACATTGATTCATATTTGATCAGCACTGCCTAGTTTGACCGTTTGATCGGAGTTCGCGAGTGATTGACAGCTGCTCAGAGATGGCACCGGAGGAAACCGGAGGCACATCAGATTACCCGTCTCATGCATTACTGTGAGGATATAGTGACCGTTTTATAAAAATAACTTTTAAAAATCATATTTGCCTACTCCAGCTTTAAAGGTGGCATCTAGGATCTGGTGGCATCTAGTGGTGGGGTTGCAAATTGCAACCAACTCAAACTTCTACCAAGCATGTAGGAGAGCTACAGTGGTGTCCCTATCTAGACCTGCTCCGTATGTAGATATCAACGGCTCATTCTAACGATTCTTATTTTCAGGTGATTATACACACACACACACACACACACACACAAATAAATAGATATTTATATTATATTCCATTTCTGTCAATAGATCCCCCGTAATGTTACACACTGGTCCTTTAACATACAACTTTACAAGGAGAGAAATGTTTAAAGGCTTTTTAGCAGTGTCATATTACAAAGAAGACAGCACTCTGAATGAGGCGTTGTGTGGACAGGATGTCCCGTACAAACATAGCAATCACACATTATCACTTTTGCAAACCAAATGAAAGTCTGGGATTTTAATTCTAGTTTGAATCATGTTTAAAACATGAATGGAGGAAAATGCAAAAGTTGTGAGTGAAAACAACTGAAAGGTAAAACCTTAATGTAAGTTTACCTCAGTATCGAGTGCGAGAGACAAGAGTTTCCTACAGGAAGCCTTAAAAAGCAACCGACTCTACTAAATTACAGTGGTTTTGATCCTCTAGCTAAACCGTCTCTTGGGGGCCCAGACAGTATCTTGAAGATAAGAGAGTGGAATGGCCGCAGCAGCCAGGGGTTAAACCCTGCCACTTCCTGAATGGACAGGAAACAGGAAGTGTGAGTCAGCATTCCTCAAATGCCACACAGCTAGAACGCCCTCACACGCCGAATAGGTTGAGGTCTTCACATTTTTTGTATGTTTGATAACATCTGGTTGGTATTTGGTGGTTGAGAAACATAGATTTGTTTCTGTTATGGTCGATAAAGCACCTTTTGAAACTTTTATTTTGTATTTAATATAATATCCACTGCAAATAAGATGAGAAATATATATATATATTCACTAACTCTCATTAATCAATAGTAAACACAAGATGCTCCATCATCACGGTAAGTGTTACCTGCCATAAATCTAGAGATATTATTACTTATACTAATTATTATTATGGAGTGACTTCATATTTATGTACTACTGGCCAGAGCTTTCCTGTTGTATCATCAAAAACAGCCTGTAACAGCGATTGGAAAGGTTTTCATATGAATGAGCTCAGGGCTTTTTAAAGAAATAAACTCTGGATAATTTCCAAGAGACACAACAATAGGTGAGCTCTGTATCAACAGCACCTTACATTAATTCCATTAAATGCATTAGATAGCTGCAACATTGGCAGTCTGTTTAAAAATCAATCTTTCTTATGAATGCAAGAAAAGACAGTTTAATGGCAGTTTGGACTGTTTAACAATGTGGTGTCTTGGATATTTACCTTCATCAATTATGGAAATTTACAATTCCCCCATAGTCATGTAGTTACTTTTCTTTTCCTGATATGTTAGTAAAAGAAAGTCTGAGACTGAGAAAATGCAGAAAACTGAAAGAAGAAAAGTTGCAGTTATTACGATACTCTTGTCATCCTGCAGAGGTCAGTGTCACACAGTTTAACATGATGTACTCTACTGTAAACTGCAAAGAAACTGATGTACCACTATGAGGACAGTAGAAGCCTGAGAGGGGAATTGAGAAATCGCCAATTTCATTCATTCAAAACAAACTGTAAAATAATACTTCAAATTATAGCACAACATTGTGTGTCATATTTTGATTCTCTTTAAAAAAATCATGTTTTGGGCATTTTATGCATTTAAATGACGAGGGGAGAGAGAGAGATGGGCAATGACACAACCATGCTCCTCAGCCAGATGCAAGCCATTTAAAGAGATAGCTCAGGTGTTTTGAAGTGGGGTTGCACGAGGGACTTATACATAGTCAGTGTATTACCTACAGTAGATGACGGTTGGCACGCCCCCAGTTTGGAGAAGCAGACAGGAGTTACCACACGGAAGCAAAGCAATGTACTGCTGTGGGCGGGGCTGGCAGCAAAACATTCTTAAACCACCTAAAAGTATCAATATCAGTATAAGTGTACGCTATATTTAGAATATTTTCACTGCTTTATCTTGACGTCAGAGGGAGCTGAACTGAGTGAAACTTGTCTATGCTCTCTTCAAAGCCAGCAGACTCGCTTTCAGTTCAGTTCCCAATGAGGAACGATTCTAAATATAGTGTACACTTAAACAGATATTGATTTTTTTTAGGTGAGCCTTTCTTTTAGGTGGCTAAAATACGTTTTACTGTCATCCCCCTTCCACAGCAGTACATTGCTTTGCTCAAGTGTCAGTTCTTCCGTCTGCTTCTCCAAGCTGGGGCGTGCCGTCCGTCATCTACTGTAGATAATACACTATGAGTAGTAAGTACCTCCAACACAGTCTCACGGCAGTTCGTGAAATAGTGACAAAATTTAATCTATTTGATTTGTGTACATAGACACTAATTTCCCTTTTTTTACATGACACTCAGCATGACTTTCAACAACAATTTTTCATGCGTTTTCCTACGAATGTCCAGCAACATATGACGCATGTGTCAATTTCCGATCCAGTCTTTTCAAAATAAAACTACTAGTTAGGTTTAGGAATAGATAGACTTGGCTAGGCTGAGGCAACAAACTACTTATTTAGGTTTAGGAATAGATCGACTTGGTTAGGCTGAGGCAACAAACTACTTAGTTAGGTTTAGGAAAAGATCACAGTTTGGGTTAAAATAACTCCGTGCCGTAACTTAAGTACGGAAGTTGCATGACAAATAAATTAACTTTGACTTGTGGTTTCATACAGGACACGAACACCGGTCTCCTGGGCGAAAGGCCTGCGTACACCACTCTCTATACTTCCTGGTTCACAATTACGTGGATTGCATATGAATTGATTAGGTGCTGACCCTCATGAAAAAAAAGTGAAATTTGTGTCTACGTACACGAATCAATACATTAAATTTCTTGACTATTTCACGAACTGCTATGCGGCCGGGCTGGTACCTCACACAACCCCACTTTAAAACACCCAAACTATCCCTTTAAGTTCCCCTTAAACACAGTGTTTTCATTGACTACTAAGCTGGGAGGCGACATTCACCTTGACAGCAGGGAAATGCATCCTCAAAACATACTGCACATCCTCCAACTACCATTCTGTACATATTTCTTGGCCACAAACTCCTCATAAATCATATTTCGGTCTACCATCAAACCTTCTGCTTTGCTGTAAAGTGTCCAACTGTGTCCAACTTCACAAAACCTATCCTGCTGGTGGTCTGTCACATTCCAGCTGTGGTCTCTAACCACTGGGCCACCCTGCCATGCACTGATCCTATCACTGTTATCTGTATTCATCTGGTCTTTATCTGTCTGGCTTTCTATCTACAAGCACAAGTGTTGGAAGACATTTCAGATGATTCTTAATTCAAAATTCAGTTAAGGAAAGCTCATTGCTAATTCTGCTGTTTAACCAAAATACAACAGTGGTGGATTATCTATTAGATATGCTATGAATCCATCTGTTGAGCATAAGATGAAATATGTCCATTCTGCGCAAGATACTGTAGATGTTATGGGACGCAGACAATATTTGTTCACTGTTTTTACCCCACAAGCACAGATGATAATAACATCCGTCTGTCGGCTGATGAACTGAGGGAACTACCATTAATCACGTCTCACGCTGCCGTATGATTGATAAGCAGCCTCACCTTGAAATGAGCCGTGATGTTAACGCAAGATGACAAGACATGTGGGGTAAAGGTTGGGAGGCCTAATCACCCTCTCCCCACCTTCTGTTCGTCGCTGCTGCCTTCAGAGGAATAATGACGGGAAACGGGCAGCTCACACACAGATTGATGAGTGATACCTGCAGAAGGCAATACATCATTAGCATCCTTTGAGGGCGACTCCGCGCTGTCCTCTGGAGATAGAGACGAGCACATCGACCACAGATGAAAAGAGATGTGCTTTCATCTTCCAGATAATGTTTGCTTGTTTTCAATGGCGTTCAATTGGGATTATGCTCCTCATGAACATGTTTTCTCTCCTGGGCTTTGATGTCATTATATTAATGGAGGCCATCAATCAAGACTGTTTGGTCCGATAGATGTGAGGGCTCTTGAAACGACGACAGAAGATATCTATGAAGCATTTGGCATAATAAGCATTTGTATCGTAACACAAAGAGAAGTATCTTTTGAGAGGGAAACTAGGGCTTGTAAACTCACAAAAGTTTCAAACAATTTAAAGATTTTAATTATTTAAATTCTTGTGTAAACACAATGAATTTGTTCTCTGATTTGACTATTTTCAGGCTATTACTTAGGCGTTATCAGTCACTATAAGCACCATAGACTTGGGTCAGTAGGGGTCTACTACACGCACTAGTATGTTTTATCATCTATTCACATGGTAGATCACTGAAAGAAGATATAAAAGAACACAACAGCGACCTCTAGCGACCGTAGTAATTATGACAGGAGCAGAAGCCGAAGTCAGGCGCTGTAGTACACACAGCGTTAAACTCCATATGGGGTGGAGGGTGGGTGGCGATGGACGGGACACAAAAACATAGTGTTTTCATGCAGGAGGCCGGGGCTCGCAACCTGTGTGAAACCAAAAACGTGTTTTTGCAAGAGTTAAGTTTCACTTTCTCTTTTGAAACGTAGTTAGTTTAAGCCAAAACACAATGTTTTTTCCCTAAACTTAAGTAAGTGCTTTTGTTGCCTAAACCTTGTTGTTTGTGTTCAAAATGTAACGTTTCATTCAGTTTTACAAGTTAGAACGTGTTGTTTTTAAGTTTCACTTTCACAACGTGGTAGGCATAGTAGGCCCCTATTAACCCACATCTATGGTGCTTATAGCGACAGATAATGCCTGTTTAATGGCCTGATAACTCATTACTGTTGTCACTCCCTCTGCAAAAAATACCTAAAGTTTCTGGGCTAATTTGCTCCCGATATAAAGTTTTATTTCCTTAACTTTTTTAAAACAATTAAAAACAAATCGCCTTTGTACACCTCAGTCAGTCAAGCATGAAAATAGCTCTTTGGAGCAGAAACCACTTTGCTGTGAGCACTCAGTGCTAAACATAAAACAAAAGAAAATGATGAAGACCAAAAAAGAGAAGAGAGCACTCTTTACTTGGCTTATAGATCTATACAGTAGGCTGATTATATTCTCTTCTTTTCTAACCGAAATTAAGTCTTATGCGGAGGCCATTCATGCTAATGGACTTTTCTTTGGTGAAGCCAAAACAAAAGGCACACAGGAGCACAATCTATTGAGGCCTGCTTCCTTTCGTTGGGCTAATTGGGACGGATTAAGGAAACCATCTGCTAGATTGATATTTTCTCTTGATATATGAGTCTATGTCAATTCATTTACTGTAGGAAGCCTTAAAGCCATGAGGTAGCAGGAACCCCACCACCCACTCAAATGTATCTGGTAATTGACCACCGTGGTTGTGCTCAATGATGAGTCAAGGGCACCGGTAACTACAGGGAAATTTAATTATATGTGCGCTGGTGCAGTAAAAAGTACTGAAGGATAGTGCTGGCCTACACAATGTGGGCTGAAATGTGACCATTTAATGTTCTCTTACACCCTCTGTGTCCACTGTTCAGCCTTAAAGGATGAAATAATCAGATTTGTTTTAAGAGAATATGAAGAATCGGACTAATTCATGAATTTTGGTGTTAGTACATGCATCTATCTCTTCAGCTAAATCAACTCCATACAAACACATAAACCTTTCACTGGACAGTAAAACACTCAGCTACATTTCACACAGCTTACGTAACATCTGGTATACCTTGTGTCATGGACATATGAGTCTTTTGTTAGCTCACCAACAAGACAGCTCATCATCCCTGATCAGTATGCAGCGCCGTGCTCCTGCCCATTTTAAAGATCCCTGCTGTCACCATCTCCCTTCTCCCAGTGGTTTGTGTACCAAATGTCAACGTAAATATTCATGTATGTGGCTTTGACCTTGGGTGGCCGACTCTTTCGCTATATGCTTTCTCTCTGCCTGTTTCTCCATTCAATGTCAAAAAGAGGGAAATCAAGAAGAATACAACGTAAAAGTGAAGGTCAGATGTTTTGTCAACGTGATCTTGAAATTGTTAGAATGATTTGTATTTTGTAAACTATATTTAATTTTTCTTTTTGTCGTTTGATTTTATAATTTCTTTAAAAGGTGATCAATACGAAATTCAGAGCTTATCTAGTTCCTCCAAACAGCTCTCAACATGGCGATGGCTTAAGCCTCAACCTCAGCATTTTTGCCTTTGCCATTTTGTTTTTTGGCAACCAGAAGTGACACGAGAGGGTGGAGCTAAGTACAACCAAACGCTAAATGAGACATTTTTAGGCGACAAAAATGTTAAAATTAACTTTAATAAACTGAAAACACACCTGCATAAGTTGTAAGAGCCACGCCCTAAAGCATACCCTGCTTTATGGTCTTTTTTACTCCAAAGGGGACCATAACTTACTAAATGAACATCATGCTGTATTGAAGAAGACTTGAAACGTTTTACAATGTTTACTGAGGTAATAAATTAAGTGAGAAGTAGGTTAATTTTCTCATAAACTTCTATATAATCTGACTTTCTGCAACCAGAGGAGTCGCCCCCTGCTGGCTATTAGAGAGAATGCAAGTTTAAGGTACCTCTGCATTGGCTTCACTTCTCGGACCTGGAGGTTGCCCACTATTGGATATCGGAAATCGGAGGGTGGGTGTTATCAGCTGTATGAGACATGAGCTAATGGGGCACGCTCACATGCACTAACATGCACTAAAAAGCATGTGTGGCCAGCCCGGCTATGTCAACATGCCAGTAGCACAGAGAAGCTCAGATTACAACACTCACAGAGGGAGAGCGACTTCATTCTCTGCTCAAGTTACTCCTCTATATCTTTACGTAGCAAATAGCTGTTTGATGCCATATTAATGCTCTGGATATCTTTTAGAGAACCTTTAACACAAAGTATAATTAATGTATAATATACTGTGGGGGGGTATAGACAATGTTTTTATGCCGTCATGCCATTTTACTTAATGGTGACTAAACTGCTTTACCTCCGAGCCAGAAAACTCTTTGGACTTCGGAAGGTGCCCTCCAGCATAACGTTTCCAATCTTACACTGTAAGTACCTGAGAGTCATCAGGAAGATGGACACAATGAACTATAAACAGTCAAAGTCTGCAGTCACTTATTAAATCCCTGCCATCTTTCTGCCTTCTCATTACTTATAAAGTTCTTTTGGGCACTGAACACCAAGCAATTAACATTTTGAGTCTTTCCTCCTGCCAGGTGAAGTTATTTTTGGTATTTTTAACCCTTTCCTCATGACATCTTGTTAGAATTTTTTTTTTAAATTAAACGATGACTAAGGAATACAGAGGAAAATGTGACGTAAAGCAGGGGAGCGGGGATAAATGGGGTTCAAAACCCCGGAAGAGGTTTGAAAGGAACCTCTGTCTTTTAAAAGGCCTTCTGCACTTTAACTTGCTTAAATTATTCATTAAAGACAAGCTCTTTAAGACAACACCTGCATAAAATCCTTCCCATATTACAGTGTGTGAGATTAATCCAACAGTCCAGTAATGGGAAGGTTTTGCAGGCAGGCTTTCACGACTATGTGAACAAAGCATAGATAAACTCGGATTACAAAACACAGGGGGAGAGAGACTTCATTCTCTGCTCAGGTAGACATTACTCCCCTATATCTTTCACGTGCAAACTTTATACTATTACCAATATAATTCCTCTGTCTATACAAGTCAGCTCTACCAAAACACATACTATAAATACCCATATTATAATACTACACAACATTCAAAGGGTTAAAAGTTCTTTGAACTGAAACAGTAAAATAACAATACAGACTCTAAATAGACATCAGAAAATGATTGAAATGTCAAAGAAACAGGTTAAAAAGAAGAGACAAACATTTGGTCTCGGGATGTTTCTCCATGTGTTTTCAGGAGTATTATTTAGTCTTTATTTATGGGTGGTTATTGACGTGATGTGAATACCTCTACAGGCTCCTCTACGATGCCCAGACCCAGGTTCTCAGACATGACGAAGGCGGTGGCTGTCCAGGTTGTGATGCTGTCTGGTACAGTCAGAGTCATCTCTGCTGTGTCTGAATTACTGCGGGAAAAAACCCCAGATAAAAAACATGATTATTTTTAGCCTTCCTGTTGTCCTCGGGTAAAATTTTACCCGTTTTCAAACTTCATTCTATCATAAATATAGTTTTCTTTCATCTAACTGCCCCAAAATAACATGAATGAAAGTAATTCATTTTTTCTGGGGGGTTTTCTCAATCAAAGATTAGTTATAATTTCATGTAAATGAGGTTTATTGACCATAAATTACAAAGAAAAAAGTTTAAAACTTGTCGGAAGAAATAAATTCGGAAAAAAGTCTGAAAAAAAAGTCCATCGAAAAAAAGTCTGAAAAAAAGTCTGAAAGATGTCAAAAAAAATGTCCATAGAAAAAAAAGTCTGAAAAAAGCCTTTAAAAAAAAGCCTTTAGAAAAAAAGTCTGAAAAATGTCAAAAAAAAAATGTCGGTAAAAAAAAAGTCTGAAAAAAAAGACTGAAAAATGTCAAAAAAAAATGTTGGAAGAAAAAAGGTCTGAAAGATGTAAAAAAAAAAAAAAAGTCTGAAAAATGTCAAAAAAATGTCGGAAAAAAAAAAGTCTGAAAGATGTCAAAAAAAATGTCGGAAGAAATAAAGTCGAAAAAAAGTCTGAAAAAAAGTCTGAAATAAAAGTTGAAAAAAAAAGTCTGAAAGATGACAAAAAAATTTCGGAAGAAATAAAGTCTGAAAAAAAAGTCTGAAAGATATCTGACAAAAAAGTCTGAAAAATGTCAAAAAAAAATTTCGGCAGAAATAAAGTCGAAAAAAAGTCTGAAAAAAAAGTCTGAAAGATGTCAAAAAAATTTCGGAAGAAAAAAAGTCTGAAATATAGTCCAGAAACCCTCACCGGTACTGCATTTAGCATAAAACAATATGCTGAAATCATAACATGAACCTCACTTTGTGTTGATGTCCATCCATATCCGGGTCTCTGGAAAGTTCCTGCGCTCTCGTGGCTCCTGATGTTGCTCCACATGTGAACCGTCTCCCTGGGTCATGAAAAACATTTCCTCCCCTGCTGTTTAGAAGAAGAGAAGTCAGTTACATTTGCATCGCATAGTCATAAAAAGTGACTGTGAAACGTTTGAGAATTTTTAAAACTTACGAAATTCAGGCCTCGGCGGCGGTCTCATCTCGTGTAAACTGGCGTCGGTCAACGCTACGAGATCACATGTCTGCACAAAGACATGGAGGACTTGAAAAATACACATTTCACTCCACATTTGTCTGGAAAGCTTATTAAGGGTCAGCACATTTAAAGCTTCAGCCGCTTCAACAGCCGCCGACTACATTTAAATCTAAAGAGAATTACAAGTTATTCCAGTAAGGTCGTTTCCACCGCAGGAACTTTCCCTCGGAACTAAAAACATTTTGAGGAACTCATTGCGTTTCGACCGCAGGGACCAAAGGTCTAAATTAAGTTCCGGGGAAATTTTACGAGGCCTTTTTAGCCCAAAGAAGGCGCTGCTCGGGAGGTAGTACTGTCTGAAAGTACAGGAACTTTCAGGGTGGAGTTTGCAGGGATGACAGTCGCTGATTGGTGAAACACACACACACACAGCGCCGCTGCTTCAACTGTACGACTTCATTCTGCTGTCGGCTTCCCAACGCATTTAAAATAAAAGAGAAAAAGAGAGAGAGATCGCGAGCGGAAACGTTAGAAGAGAGAGACGTAGCGCGGCGGTGCTGTGATTGAGAGAAAGAAAAGTTATTTTCTAATTGTTTCATGGCGTTAATGTTCTAAAGCAGCATCTCTTAGTTTTATTTTATTCATTACATCCAACGTGCATCACGTACAAACGTGCAATACTGACTTAACAGTACAATAGTTTAGTGCTCTAATTCAGCTGTGCAATAATCTGGTTTACTCCGGCATTAACACTGCATTTATTAAACTAATATCCTTATTTATTTATACTATTCTTGTATTTTTACACACTTAAAGTCAGGGTAGACGATGTTCTCCAGTATCTCTGTGCTATTGGTTGAAATGGTCTTTACACCCCGACAGCGATCCATTACTGATGAGCTCTGAAAAAGGAAAAGAGCCGTCATCTGTAGCTGCTGTAATCCTGTAAAAACGTCTACCAATCACTGCCTCGCGGTCCGCTTGGAAAGAACCAATCAGATGCCTCCCTGCTCGTACTCTACCCTTGGCGTGCACCAGCCTGAACTCAAAGCGCGTCGCCGCCGCCGCACGTTTCCTGGAGAATAGAAGAGAGAACTCAGCCCTGCAGTAGGACTGCCACAGTTACTTGTCATAAGGTAGCGTTGTTGAGTTGAGGTCCTCTCTCCGCTCTGTGGCGGTGAAGTAGTTACGATGCGGCGGTACATATTTCTTATTTATATTTTCTTATGATTTCTCAATGTTTATATTCTAGATTGGGAGCAAAACGTAACTCAGTTTCCCCCCACGGATCAATAAAGTATTTCTGATTTAGTGATAGTTCCTCCACCCTACAGAAGGGAGCTTCACTGAGCAGTGAGTCGGAGGGTGGAGGGACCGGATAGGAACTGATGTGTCTCTGAGGCTAACCTTGAAGATGGAGAAAGGATCTCCCATTGTCATCATGTCAGAGTGGGCGTCGTCGGCCGTGGCGTACTCCTTCATCTCCTTCAGCACCTGTGAAAGCAACACCAACACTTCCTCAGAGCTGCTACTGTTGCAGCCCAACAAAGAGCAGCACAACAGACACGGGACACAAAGAGAACACTTATTGTTTAAAACCTGTTCGACCGAGCGGGGATTAAAAAACAGTTCATGGTGCTTCGGTTCACATTGAACCGATACTGAGTTTTGGGCTCGGCAGATTGAGTTTCATAGAAATACCTTCAGGGGGAAAATATGGGAGCTGGAAAACAGTTGGATGACATTAAACCGGAGAGGACCCTCGGGAGCACAGATCACTGGATGGATAGATGTAAATGACAAAGCAGGTTGTGTGACAATCAACCGGAAACATGCGACTCAAATCTTCAGGATTTATTTCTTTGACTGAGGGTCAGACTGAAGTCTCAGTATTATGAGAATAAAGTCATAATATTATAAAGTAGTAATTTTACGTGTTATTTTAGAGGTTAAATAGAGCAGCATGCCGCCTGTGTGAAAATGAGGAACGTGGAGCATCTTGTGAAGTTACACTTTAGTTTAGGTTTCACAAATAACAAAATACCATACTACTACTATACTACTAAATAATACCACATTATCATCAGTATCAGGACCTTGAAAAGATAAGTTTGTGCAAGAAACTGCGTTTATTCCGAAGAAAGAACCACACGGACCTGAGAGAAATTGCCTCTAACTTTGTTCACCATCCTCCCAGAACCGTCCTGAAATACAACCTGAATGAATGTGGAGCGTCCCGACTTTAAAATCTTTGTTTCTCTACATTATCATTAGTTAAAATCATTCAAAGTGACCTTTAACATAAATCAAACATCAAAAGTGATTTGTTTATTTTAGTTCATGGATGTATTATTCATCCAAAACATTTTAAAAAGTAATTTAATTGGTTTGTTATTTATAATTTGCATGTTAGTTTGGCGTTATGTGCTGTGTGTGTGTGTGTGTGTGTGTGTGTGTGTGTGTGTGTGTGTGTGTGTGTGTGTGTGTGTGTGTTTATGTTGTCAAGGAGGTTTGATAATAACTGTGCGCTTCACAAAACCTGCTCTCATTTTCATTGCCGTTCATTCTGACGGGTATTTTTCGTTCAACTCTCGTCCCAAAATCGATTTGAATCTTCCCCGATCCTATTTTCTTTTCGGCCCCGGGACGACGGGACATCCTAAAACTCGAGCTCTGCTTAGTAGGCTTCCTTTTGGACAAATTCAGTTTTTTAATTCAGTTTTCTTCACAGAATGAATGAACTGCTGAGATGAACGCCAACTCTATATGTGAAAAAAAAAAGTTGTCCTAAACCCCTTTAAAATCAAGAAGGCCTCTGACCCCCCCTTGAAGCTTTGGCGACCCCACACGGGGTCGGGACCCCCAGATTGGGAACCAGTGTGTTAAACCAAGGTCTTGGACAAACTGGGAGAAAGTTGTTGGATGTGAACAAGCGATGACTCCGGTGTTGTTCTCACCGCCTCCTTGGTGATGTCATTGTCACCCTTCCACTTTGTCGCCTTGTCGACCACCAGGATGCCGACCAGAGAGGCGGACTCCGCCACCTTGACCCGCAGTCTGACCTCCTCACCTGGCTTCCTCGAAACCTGGTTAAAGCTCAGAGACACCTGCCAATCATATACACAGAGGTGAGCATAGAGGTGGTACGTGCTGACAAGTATTGAATTGTTTTTGGTCAGACTTCAAGACAAATAAGTCTAGCTGCTGTAAAAACCTCATAACCACACGGAAGCATGAATTCATTTAACAAAGCCGTGTGGGAGAGCTTCAAAAGACGGGTTCCAAAGTGTTTATGTTCCAATTAACATCTGAACTGAGGATCCATTAAAACCACCTTAAAGTGGACCACACCAGACAAATTCTGACGGCATGACGTCTTTTGAAATCAATTTAGTTACTACTCGATGATATAAATATTAGGGCTAACACGATAATAACTCGTTAACGCTAATTAGTTTTGACGCCGCTAATTTCTTTAACGCATTAACGCAACTTGTGATTTTTAGGTTGTAGCGGCTCAGTTTTCAAGCTAGAGTGAAGATACTGGTATCATATGAAATAACGCTAAATAACGCTCCAAACGTACGAATGTCCATTTTCAAAGGGGTCCCTTGACCTCTGACCTCCAGATCAGTGAATGTAAATGGGTTCTATGGGTACCCACGAGTCTCCCCTTTACAGACATGCCCACTTTATGATCATCACATGCAGTTTGGGGCAAGTCATAGTCAAGTCAGCACACTGACACACTGACAGCTGTTGTTGCCTGTTGGGCTGCAGTTTGCCATGTTATGATTGGAGCATATTGTTTTATGTTAAATGCAGTACCTGTGAGGGTTTCTGGACAATATCTGTTATTGTTTTGTGTTGTTAATTAATTTCCAATAATAAATATATACATACATGCATAATACATTGCATAAAGCAGCATATTTGTCCACTCCCATGTTGGTAAAAGTATTAAATACTTGATAAATCTCCCTTTACGATACATTTCAAGCAATTAACTATGGACAATCATGCGATTAATCGCGATTAAATAATTTAATAAAAATGTTTCAGACTTTCTGTCCATGTAGCAGACTGTTGTGATTGAAGAAAATCAAACTTTACCCCTAACTTCCCCTTTTTCCAACATTTCCCACACTTCTGATTGGCTCACAGATTGAGCAAATCAACTAGATTACTATTAGCTCCACTTATCTGTGCACTGTTTCACCACCTCGATAACAGATCATACTCACAATCACACTGCCAGGACACCTCAAATATCACTTTAATCAAACCTGTCACCTGGTTCTGTAAAGTCTGGGTGACGGGCAGCTGCATCACGTCGTTGACGATCTCTCCGTCGGGACGCACACAGTAGACGATGACGCAGGCCACAGGAGCCCAGCTGGTTTCTGGCTCCAGATAGAGAAAACGATATGCTTTCCCAGCAGACACCACCTGACCTCTGGACATCACCTTCACACATAGAAGACAGACGGGAGCCCTTAATTCTGTTATACATTCTACACTTAAAGCTGCAGTAACTGTTTTTGGCCACTAGGGGGTCGACAGACATATTGTGACTTTCTAAAGTTGTATAATAACAAACTTTATTTATATAGACCCCATCCTGGTAACCATGGTGACGTGTTTAGTGGGCGGAGCGTTAAGTGGAGGCAGATTAATTCTCCGAACACGTTAGTTAACGCTGGCTGGCAAGTATTGTTGGCTTGTTTTTTTAACAATGGCTGAAGAAAATCCTAGTTTCTCTCAACATGTGCTGTCACTCACTCTCCAGGATCACCAGTGGTAGTTGAGAAAGTTAACGTGAACCAACAGGACCAGATTAGAGATTTATTAAAGATAAATTGAGGGTGTATAAATCTCTGGATGTCTATAGTTAACTATCCTTCAGTAAAGTCAGTCAGAAAGAGAGTCGGACAACATCGGAAAAGCGTTTCAGAGACGTCTGTGTCTGTGATATCTGGATTCTGTGTGTAGCGTTAGCCTCCAGTCTTTCCTTTGTTGAGCCTCCATTGAACACCGTGACCTCGTCATGACGTTGACACAAAAAGGGTCTATAGCACTTTAGCAACATGCTGCACAAAATGTAAAAACACACAAAATCCCGTGTATATTGTTTAGAAATTCAACTTTATTTTACAGTTGCACTCGATGTCAGTCACTCTAAATGAAAGCCTCGGGCGATTGAATGAAATGTAAATCAATTAAATGCAATATATTGACTAATGAGTGTCATAATGTTGTACTCACTATGTAGTGAAACTCAGTTATTGGAAAATTGCTCTGAACAGGCAGAATGAGGATTGAAACAGCCTGATGGAAGAGACAGTTTAATGATTATTAGGTACATCATGGAAGTAAATGTACATTCTACCTCACCACCAGTATTTCCACAAGGCTACCAGATACAACCACGCGACACAGATGTTACTACGTTCCTCATATTCACCTCTGGATGTCTGTAAGGTGTTCCTATCTGCAGGTAGGAGTGACTGGGGGATGTGTAGCTTCTATGGAGATGTAGCGTTTCATGGCTGTCCTCTAAGTCAGCCTGAAAACAAACAAACAAAAACAGATAAATATGTGTTGTTAATTGATCCAATAATAAATATATACATACATTTGCATATTTGCCCACTACCATGTTGATAAGAGTTTCAAATACTTTGTGAGTAATTTGTGATTAATCACGATTAGCTATGGACAATTGTTAATATTAAATTAAATTAAATATTTAATATATATTATATATAATAATTTAATTAATTAAAAATTAAATTAATCGTGATTAAATATTAAATATTACAGAAAATGTACCGATCAATGTAACTGCGACATCGGAACGCTGCTGCCAATTTAAAATGTGACAGTAATGATTTATTTTATGGGTCTGTTATTATAAAGGAAGTTTCCTGAAAATAATTATGTAATTTAGTATGAATTAAAGGGACTGTTTGTAACTTTTTACACGTATAAATCTACCGGGTTGGGATCCCATGCGGGCTCGCGTGTGGCCGGAGTCTCTGCTCCTCTGCCTGCTTGTCTTCACTCACAAACCGCACGCGTTCTCGCTGTCTTACTCCACCTCTAGACGTGAATGCGCGCTCACGCCACACTACAGAAGAGTTAGTAGCTCTGAGAATATCTAGTGAATGTTCAGTGGACGTTTGTGCAGAAATAACTGCTGCAGCTCCTCCAGACCAACAGAGGTTTCCCGTGTCTTGTGAAGTGACGGGGCTCCGCAGAGAGAAACGTTATCGTCTCCGACCAAAACTCCGGCGTCTCCCCCGTTCCCTCCGGCCGCGGTCGGGAGGCTGAGGCGGGAAAAGCCAACACTAGGATCAGCATTGATTCATGGAGAGACCTTGGTCTGGTCAGCTAACATTACTGCCAAGCAGCTGAAATATAGAGTGATATTGTGCTTTTAGCTGACGTGTGTCTCCTCACTGTGTTGAGCGATGCTCCTTCATGTCTATGTAGAGCGAGCACAAGCGCCAGCAACAGGACGCTGACTTTCGTTGACTTAACGGCCACAGGTGAAGCTGTTAACAAGACATTCTGAAAGTTACAAATAGTCCCTTTAAATGTAATTTATTTATCTACAAGTAGAAACTTTTTTATTTATATATGTTGAACTGTAAGTTTACCTGTGGACAAATCAAAAGACTATTCTAGCGATTGATCTGCTGCATTCAAATCCCAAATTCTTTCACTTTTTCTCCAGCTGTGAGTTCTCATTTGTCATTTTTTACTACACACTCGATACACAGTTAGACTGAGGATGCAGTCAGAATAAAGGGCGAGTTTAGAAGTGATAAAAAAAAGATTATCTTACATCAATTGTGAGTGTTTCCGTTTCATTCGTGATCTCGACGTTGAGACGTAGGATTCCGTCTCGAGGGACATTATACTACATTATTTTAGGCAGCATCTCCTCTGGATGTACTGAAGGGCCCGACATGTTTGACTCTTCCTCCTTCATTTCCCACTTCCACGGACTTTGCTTTCGCTGTACCGCTGTCACTTTAACCATCATGTGAGAATCCCGCGGTGACAGCGGCCGATTGTTGTATGTACTTATCTTCAGCTGCAAAATCAAGAAAACTATTTACAATATGCTTTTTACGTTGAGTCATTTATGTAGAAACATGGAGCGGTGTGTAAAATCTATGGTGTACGCCACAGAATGTGCAATAAGAAGCCGTTATCATCGGATGTCAGGACCTGATTGTCTCACACTATATCCAAGCTGCAAATCGGCTGTGTGGCTCCTTATCGCAATCCATCAAGATGGCGAAAAGACTCTCTGCTCAGAGGGCTTTAGAAATGATTTTAGAAGAGAGAGAACTTTTGGAAGATGAAGATGAAGAGGAAGAGTTTTCAGAATATTAGGATCACATTTCTGTCAATTCAGAGTCTGACAATGAGTATGAAGACGAGGATGAGACTGTCCATCAGGCAGCTCAAAAACGAGCCCATCAGCAGCCAGCAAGTGGAGAAATATGGATGTCAAAAGATGCAACACACACACAGTAAAACTCTGCCCCTCATGTGTTGTATAAGCTGGCATGAATAGGCTATGTGTTCAATGGGGTTCGTGTTGTGTAGACTGACATGAATTTCTAATGAAGTTCAAAGAAATAAACATCAATAAAAACATTGTTTCATTTATATTTGTTCAAGATAAATGTTTTTTTCCACCCATATGTTTATTATAATTGATTTTTATTTTTTATTACATTTTATCACAAAAAACAAATAGCACTTTTGTTCATAAATAATATCCTACAGAAGTAAATGGCAAATATGAACCTGTCTATATTGCTTGTAATTGGGATAAAGTAAACATCTGTTAAGTATTTTTACATGAATTGTTATGGCTGTATTGATTTAAAAACTCAATAATGTCCAACAGACCGGCGGACATTGGCTGAGTAACAAAAACATGAACACCACACAAAGGTTAGGAGATTCAGAAAATGCTAACACCAACATGCTAACAGGCTCATAGTAACAGTTGTGTGTTAGCGTGGTAAGATTTACTAATTAGCACCAGTTCTGCAGGTATTTGGTCATGAACCAAAGTATTGAAGACATTAAAAGTTTGCCCTGATGGTGGCGCTAGATGAAAAGTCAGAGGATCACCAAAGTCATTAGGGTTCAGCCGCACCGGCCCTCACTTTCATTGCGCCAAAGGGTTTTGCTTGCACCTTCTGACTCAAGCGTGCGTTCGACTCCTTGGTCCGTGTTTCAAGACGGGTCGGGTGTGTGCCTGACATCGCCGCAGACCCCTGGCGCCTCAATACATTTTGGGCACACACATAAATTATTTTGTTAACATTGTGACATACTGTAGGCCATTTGGCCTTGGCGGAGGTCTGCGCTCTCCCAGTGCCCTTCTAGTTTATTTATTCCCGCGCTGTGCCAGGGAAACAAAGAAATCCTATCCAGGGAAAATTAAGCAACTGGTGATACTCAAATCAATGCACACACATAAAACTGCACAAAATCAAAAAAGTAAATATATCTAAACATATCAAAAGATAATTAGACATCATGAATTAAACGTTTTGATATTCTAAGGATAACGAGGTCTTGATAAGATGCGTTTTGGTGTTCCATATTTGTACACCACGATATCTGAGGGAGTACTGGCCATGTGAAGAGGATTAACCTGTCTAGTAATTAAGATTTAAAGAAGATGCTCAACAATGATGAGGGATAAATCAGGGAATAATGTAAGGTTAATAAACAAGAAACATTTCTGAAACTTCTTAGTTTGCTGATAAATCCCAGTGACTTCACAGTTTTATTACAAATAAAATGTTCAACTCAAATCCCTAAAAACACATCACAGCTGTGGGATGAAAGTTGAATGTGATTGTTTTATTTGTCTTTGTAGACATCTCCGTAGTAGACGCCACGACGACAACATCATCATCATCCTCAGAGTTCGTCCAGAGGAAGCGTCCGTCTTCTGCCAGCAGAGACGCCGTCCGATTGAAAGAAGCAAAGATGGAGGTGACCTCGGACGACTGCGTACAAGTACAACAACACGACAACATGAAGGAACTGTTTGAGGTGATGATGCAGTCGGTGACGTCTCTAGCCGCGTCCTTAGCTTCGTCACAATCTTCCTCGCAGCCCTCAGACCAGCTGACGCCTCTCGCTCAGTCCTCGCTGGCGGCGGCGGTCCTACAGCCCGACCTCCATCACCTTCAGACGCAGCGCGGCCCGCTGCCGTCCTGCGCCGCCTCCAGGCTGAACCACTTGAAGACCGAAGAGCAGGAAGCTGAGGTGGCGGAGCTGTTGGACCAAACCGATGGCGAGGAGGAGTGCGGCGCTGCGTCTACCAGGCCCACCCGGGCCAAGAGGAAGAGCGGCGACGGTCTGCTGGAGGAGTGCCTGAGGAGGATGGAGGCCAGGGAGGCTCAGAGAGACCGGGATCTGGACCAGAGAGACGATGTCACGCTGTTTTTACTGAGCTTGGCTCCGGCCATGAGGAGACTCCCTGCAGAGAAACAGTCGTGGGTCCGAACCAAGATCCAGCAGTTTCTACACGAGGCCGAGTTCGGCGCTACGAGTTTTCAGTGATCCCAAACTATTTTACATTTTTATAAATACTGTGTGGATCACACATTTGTGGACTTTAACAATCAGTTTATTCACTTTACAGAGGAGTTCATTATCTCTCTCCATTTATATGATACTGTAACTTCTCCTTTCTCATATTTTTGTGCTGTTTTTAAATAAAAAATCATCTTGTGGCGATTTATATTTTGAATATATGAATTATTAATCAAAGTGTGGCGTTAATCTTCCTCATACGTACGGCTGCACGATTACGACCAAAATGATCATCACAATTTTGATCAATATTGAGATCACGATGAGGCTATTTCATCACGAATATTCATTGATTTTTAGTAGGGATGCACAGATACCAGTATCGGGGCCGATACTGTGCTCATGTACTCGTACTCGCAAGACGGCTCCGATACAACGTTACGGCAGCGTGACGTTAACCTCTCGTCACCATCTTTAAGGTCCTATCGCACGCGCTCACGATCCACCTCCCCGACGGTGCAGGCGAGACGGGCCGGTGGTGCGCCCGACCCCGCGGGGCCGGGATCCCGCCTCAGGCGGCGCGCACCGGCCCTCACTTTCATTGCGCCACAGGGTTTTGCTTGCACCCTCTGACTCGCACGTGCGTTAGACTCCTTGGTCCGTGTTTCAAGACGGGTCGGGTGGGTTGCCGACATCGCCGCAGATCCCTGGCGCCTTTTACGTTGGCCGAGCTCCGCACTGAGGACAGTCCGCCCCGGTGACACTTTGGCCACGGCCCCGGGAAGCACCTTCGCCCCGAACCTTTCCAAGCCGACCTAGAGCCGGTTCGTGGCGCACCGCCTCGTATGCAGGACTCCCCAGCCTGCCGTGTGTCGCTCACACCCTCCAGCTGGCTGTTAACGAGGGTCTTTTTGCACAGAGAAGTACTCGTATCGATACTCGGTATTGGCGAGTACCCAAATGTAAGTACTTGTACTCGGTCTGTGGTGCATCCCTAATTTTTAGGGACAAAATATTTCACATTAAAATAAACCGACTGCTTTCACGTCCGCTGCTAATGTACAACCTGTATGAGAACAATTCAAAAAGTTATTCAAAGTGCTAAAGACACAAGTGTCGCTGCTTTTGAAAGAGTTATATTCAAATGCTGCAATCGCTTTCTTGCAAAAATGCCGTTTTTGAAAAAAGGATTGTGAGGTTTTGATTGCAGAGTAGGTAGGTAGGTATTGACACTATAGACTCCACTGTTACAACGGACAACAAGGAAAGAAGTGGTGCTGATATTTACTATATATTTAATTAATATCAATTCAGTTTGGTAATATTATTTATTTAATATTCAGCGTTCACCGTGGAGGAATGCAAGAAAAAAACATTTTCATTATTTATTTATTTTTTATCATCACAAAACATCAAGTTAAATAGCAAAAGGAGCTTTATGTAAAACATAAATCATTGGCTAATAAGTTAAAGCATATAAAATGTATTTTCAGAACCTAACAGTATACCTATTCACTTGTACTATAGTTCATACCCTTATGAAAAAGTAGTATACTTTATTAAACAAAAATGACTGTTTGTTAACAATTAAATGACATTACCGGTAAATAATGGTAATATTAGAAATAATGAAGGTCACATGTTTTTTACTGCAGAATATCATTGTTTATTACAGAACCAGCTCTTGTTGTTCACTGGCGCCTAAAATACCATTTGGAACATCTTTTATTACGTGGCATTGATCATTTTATTGATCAGCTTCAGTGTTAAATCATAAACAGATACCAGTGATTCTATAGCCACCATAATATCATACAAGAATGTATTTATACTGACAGACACATTGAACTTTTATTTGATTGTTTATTTGATTTTTAAATTTATTTATTTTTGATTAATTTATTTTGATTGTAAGGGAAGCCTTCCTGAGCATTCAGGAGAAACCTTGATGATGAAGTGGATTTTGTGGAAGGGAAGCCTGAGCATTCAGGAGAAACCCCTTACAGAAAAGTCACTTTTTGTATTTCCTTGATGATGAAGTGGATTTTGTGGAAGGGAAGCCTGAGCATTCAGGAGAAACCCCTTACAGAAAAGTCACTTTTTGTATTTTCTTGATGATGAAGTGGATTTTGTGGAAGGGAACCTGAGCACCGGGATCAACCACGCAGGAAGGAGGGAACATGGAGGGGAATGGGAAATGATGAAGTCATCTGGTGATGTGGATGAAGGAGGGAGGTGGGGTTGGAGGGAGGTAGGAGAGGAGAAGGGAGGAGGAGCCTGAGCTGAACAACCAGCAGCCTCCTCTACCTGATTCTCGCCGTCACACTGACGGCTCAAGAAAGACTTCATCCTCTTCTCCGTCTGCTCCTCAAGGTTGACCTCCACCTTCTCATCTGTTGGTTTCATCTGAGCTTTCTCCTTCTCTTTCTTTTTCATCTTCTTGTCATGCATTTTGCTTTTCAACTTCTGTAACTCTTCCTGTCTGTCCTCGGTGTCCCTCTTGCGGGAAAAGAAACCCCTCTTCTTGTTCAGATTCAGACAGAGCTCCTCCAAGTCCTCGTTGTCCTTCTCCAACTGTTTGATTTTGGTCTCCCAGCGATGTTGTTTGTTGGCCAGGTCAACCTCCATCTATCTCACTCTTGTGTGCATCCGTTGGACTTTTTCGGCCAGGTCCTTATTCTCCTCTTGCACCTTTTGTAATTGTTTCTCCAGCTGTTGATTATTGGCCAGCGTCTGGGCATTCTTGCAGACTGTCTTACTGAGCTCATCCTGCACCTGGTCCACCTTTTTCTGGAGTTCCAGCTGCAGTGTCTTCCAGGCTTGTTCTTTTTTGGCCAGCTTCTTTGCAGATCTGTCCTCCAAAGCTTTAAATTTGTCCTGCCAGACTGTCTTGCTGTCTAGGAGTTCACCTCCTTTGAGCTGCAGCTGGCTATTGGTCTCTCTGAGTTTTTGAGAGAGACCCTCTATTTCATTGTCCCTGCGGTGGAGCTCATCCTGCACCTGGTCCACCGTTTTCTGGAGTTCCAGCTGCTGTGTCTTCTGGGCTTGTTCTTTTTCGGCCAGGTCCTTTGCAGATCTGTCCTTCAAAGCTTTGAATTTCTCCTGCCAGACTGTCTCGCTGTCTAGGAGTTCACCTCCTTTGAGCGACAGCTGGCTGGTCTCTTTGAGTTTTTGAGAGAGACCTTCTACTTCATTGTCCCTGCGGTGGAACTCATCTTTCACCTGGTCCACCTTATTCTGGAGTATCAGCTGCAGTGTCTTCCGGGCTTGTTCTTTTTCGGCCGGGTCCTTTGCAAATCTGTCCTCCCAATCTTTGAATCTTCCCTGCCAGACTGTCAAGCTGTCTAGGAGTTCACCTCCTTTGAGCTGCAGCTGGCTAGTGGTCTCTTTGAGTGCTGGTTTGCCCTGATGCAAACTTGGCAGAGGCGCCAGTTTTTCCTGATGCACAGTTGGTCGAGGTGACAGTTTGCGCTGATGCCAACTTGGTAGAGGTGCCGGTCTGCCCTGATTCGAAGGTAGCCGAGGTGGCGGTTTGCCCTCATGCAAATAATGCAGAAGTGCCAGTTTAGCCCGATGCATATTTTTCTCAGGGGCTGGTTTGCCTTGATGAAGACTGAATGTAGTTCTCTGTAGCAGACTGAGAGAGAATGAGAGACTTATCTGTGTCTCTCTAGCTGTCCTTATCTGTAAAAGACTGCTGCTCTGAGTCTCTGTGGCAAATCCACTTGACTGGACTTGTGAAGTAACTGTCAAGAACTGTCTCTGGCTGGCTCTGAAGCTGGACTCCAGAATTAGAGATGAAAGGAATGATGACATCACAACATCAGATCAACGCCTTTAATGGTGACATCACAAAATTGTGACATCACAAAATCAGATCAAAGCCATTTCCATTCCCATGACATGATGTGAGTTCCATGGCAACGCAATGTGATTTCCATGGCAACGCAATGTGATTTCCATGACAACGCAATGTGATGTCACAAAATGACAGGAAGCCAGGGTCTAGCTTATAAACAAACATTAATACAGGCAACAATGAAATGAATAAACATTTAAAGGCCCATAATTCATCTTTATTTTGAAATTCTTTGACTTATTAACTTAATTTATTAACTAAATGAACTTGGCAAAAGGATTGACACTAGGCCTATATGACAGATAAATCAGATACTTTATGTATTTAATAGCTGCAACTGCATTTTGGTTAAGTAAATTATTAATTACTTATTTAGTTAATCATAAATTAATTAGTAAATACAAGCATTTTGGGGGATTTAAGCACATCCAGGGGTCCGGGAGATTTAATAAACAAAATCTGTTAGTCTATTTTGATGCTTTTTTATGCACTCTGGCACCTTATTTACACTAAAAGTACCTATGTGGCATTCAGTTTTGCTTTTTCTATGGTGTTCCTCGAGATCTTGGTTTAAAAATGGTTACATTTAGCACCAAATCTGTGTAACTTCTATCATAATGTTCTAAGCTGTTTTACACTTTCACAATATAGTTTGATTAATTAGTTAATTATGTTTTATTCTGATTCATGACTAGAGCAAATTGACAAACAGTGCTGAGCTGCATCTCAAATTAGTTTTCAGGTTCCCAGCTTCCACACTTCTATGTGACATTTACTGCTGACCTGATATCTTCCCGTAAAGACCCCCTGTACTCCCCCAGCTGGTTGCTGTGTTTAACTTCACAAATAAAAACAGTTAAACTAAGAAGTGTATTCCTCCACATTGACACAATGTATTTTGATTTATTACAAAAGCATTTTTTATTAACCTGTGATATAAAAGTAACAATACTCTGCAAGACCTTTTCTTGCATTTGATATTGTCGTTCAAAATTCTTAAATGGTTATTTTAGCAATTCATTGAGCAAAATGCATTTATAGTATTTAGGATTTCTTCATATGTGCAACCATATCAGTGTTTCACAGTTTTTCTCATTCGCTTTGGCTCAATTTTTGAATGAGAAATATGTTTTTTTCAAAACAATAACTTTAAACCTCTGAACAATTAGTTTGTTGTTCACAACAGGTTTTAATTTCTCATTCATTCAAGCAAATTGCACGCGCTTTGGCACATGTACAGAAGAGTAAGTACAATAACCACTTGCACACGTCTCGCTGATTAAAACTGACGAGTTGATTCTCAGTGAAGTTCTCGTCCTCTTCACAAGTTCTAAACATCTCTTCATCGTTTGAGCCGTCACATGCAAAACGATCCATTCAATCATCAAAATCTGTCAGACAGACATACATGCTAATTATTGACACACAGAATAGAAAATGACCAGAGTCGATGCTGAGCCAAGCTTTAATGTGGGGAAAAAAAAAAAACATAACAATGCTTTACAGAGGTACAGAGTACAGTGACATTAGTACTGTAAATACAGAGTTTGTGTCGGTGCAATAAGCTTAGTTAAAAGGAGGAAGTGTGTTGTTAAGCATATATAACCTTTTTAAAAACACAATTTATCCAGTTGTGTTTGTGTTCGGATCTCCATCAATTGGACCTCAATCACTTCTACTGCCCTACGCCCCTTATTGAGGCTTAGACACATTTAAATGCCTAGTTTTGAAAACACTCAGGTTTTCAAGATTTTTCAACTCCAAGTTTTCCATCGATGAAGCACTTGATGCATGTGACTACACTATTTTTCACCTTTGGGAAGTAGCAACGGAATATGTTGTTTCGACCAACAGTGTCTCCAAGATTTTCAAGGCTCCCTTGAATTTCCGCCGGGGGAATGGGAGTGCGACCTACACTGTCAAATACTTTGGAAAACACAAAAGCTCCGTCGTTCCATTTGGCATCGGAAATTTTTTAAGTTTGTCCAAGATATTGAAGCGATGGTCCTTGTTCGTACACTTAGCACCACATGGAGAAAGGTAGGAATAGAAGATCAGATCATTACCCTCACTCCTGGCAACTAAAGGATTTATTTTCTCCAGTACACGGTACTCTGCATGATCAGTATACACTCTGCCAGGCAGTTCAATTCTTTTAAATGTTGCTTCAACCACATTGGTACCTTCGTACACTTCACCACTTTTAACCATATCTTCCACAACGTCAGGATCGTCTGCATTGAAGGCATTCTTAAGCTCGTCCTGGTCCACTGGGATGTTTGCAGCCAAACTGAACTGCATGTTGGGTATGAAGTACTTGACAATGGAAACAGACACACACACAATGTTATCTTGGGTCAGAGTATAGATACAAGGTTTGGATGGAGATGGAGTAGAAGAATAAATAGATGGATGGGTTTGATTTTAAGAGATTCAGAACATGCTAACAGGCTCATAGTAACAGTTGTGTGTTAGCGTGGTAAGATTTGCTAATTAGCACCAGTTCTGCAGGTATTTGGTCATGAACCAAAGTATTGAACACATTAAAAGTTTGCCCTGATGGTGGCGCTAGATGAAAAGTCAGAGGATCACCAAAGTCATTAGGGTTCATCCTCTGGATACCACGAATGTCTGTTGTGAATGTCATCGCAATCCATCTAATGGTTGTGGAGATATTTCATTGCTTCGACTGCCCTTACATCCTCCCTTTAGCCATGCTAGCAACTATTGCGTCTGAAAGTGTAGGTGCTGTGTACAGTACCTACACTCGGTCATCCTCTGACCTGGGCCTGCTGTAAGTGTGTGTGTGTGTGTGTGTGTGTGTGAGTTTTGTCTTTCTGCTCCTGCTGTTCCCGCATGAGGTTGTTACATTTCAAGCACCGACACCTGTCCACTCCCACATTCTCGCACATGTTACCCTCTGTCTTGCGAGAACTAGTCTATATTTTCTCACACTATATCCAAGCTGCAAATCGGCTGTGTGGCTCCTTATCGCAATCGATCAAGATGGCGAAAAGACTCTCTGCTCAGAGGGCTTTAGAAATGATTTTAGAAGAGAGAGAACTTTTGGAAGATGAAGATGAAGAGGAAGAGTTTTCAGAATATTAGGATCACATTTCTGTCAATTCAGAGTCTGACAATGAGTATGAAGACGAGGATGAGACTGTCCATCAGGCAGCTCAAAAACGAGCCCATCAGCAGCCAGCAAGTGGAGAAATATGGATGTCAAAAGATGCAACACACACACAGTAAAACTCTGCCCCTCATGTGTTGTATAAGCTGGCATGAATAGGCTATGTGTTCAATGGGGTTCGTGTTGTGTAGACTGACATGAATTTCTAATGAAGTTCAAAGAAATAAACATCAATAAAAACATTGTTTCATTTATATTTGTTCAAGATAAATGTTTTTTTCCACCCATATGTTTATTATAATTGATTTTTATTTTTTATTACATTTTATCACAAAAAACAAATAGCACTTTTGTTCATAAATAATATCCTACAGAAGTAAATGGCAAATATGAACCTGTCTATATTGCTTGTAATTGGGATAAAGTAAACATCTGTTAAGTATTTTTACATGAATTGTTATGGCTGTATTGATTTAAAAACCCAATAATGGGGTGTAGTGGGTCCAACAGACCGGCGGACATTGGCTGAGTAACAAAAACATGAACACCACACAAAGGTTAGGAGATTCAGAAAATGCTAACACCAACATGCTAACAGGCTCATAGTAACAGTTGTGTGTTAGCGTGGTAAGATTTACTAATTAGCACCAGTTCTGCAGGTATTTGGTCATGAACCAAAGTATTGAAGACATTAAAAGTTTGCCCTGATGGTGGCGCTAGATGAAAAGTCAGAGGATCACCAAAGTCATTAGGGTTCAGCCGCGCCGGCCCTCACTTTCATTGCGCCAAAGGGTTTTGCTTGCACCTTCTGACTCAAGCGTGCGTTCGACTCCTTGGTCCGTGTTTCAAGACGGGTCGGGTGTGTGCCTGACATCGCCGCAGACCCCTGGCGCCTCAATACATTTTGGGCACATACATAAATTATTTTGTTAACATTGTGACATACTGTAGGCCATTTGGCCTTGGCGGAGGTCTGCGCTCTCCCAGTGCCCTTCTAGTTTATTTATTCCCGCGCTGTGCCAGGGAAACAAAGAAATCCTATCCAGGGAAAATTAAGCAACTGGTGATACTCAAATCAATGCACACACATAAAACTGAACAAAATCAAAAAAGTAAATATATCTAAACATATCAAAAGATAATTAGACATCATGAATTAAACGTTTTGATATTCTAAGGATAACGAGGTCTTGATAAGATGCGTTTTGGTGTTCCATATTTGTACACCACGATATCTGAGGGAGTACTGGCCATGTGAAGAGGATTAACCTGTCTAGTAATTAAGATTTAAAGAAGATGCTCAACAATGATAAGGGATAAATCAGGGAATAATGTAAGGTTAATAAACAAGAAACATTTCTGAAACTTCTTAGTTTGCTGATGAATCCCAGTGACTTCACAGTTTTATTACAAATAAAATGTTCAACTCAAATCCCTAAAAACACATCACAGCTGTGGGATGAAAGTTGAATGTGATTGTTTTATTTGTCTTTGTAGACATCTCCGTAGTAGACGCCACGACGACAACATCATCATCATCCTCAGAGTTCGTCCAGAGGAAGCGTCCGTCTTCTGCCAGCAGAGACGCCGTCCGATTGAAAGAAGCAAAGATGGAGGTGACCTCGGACGACTGCGTACAAGTACAACAACACGACAACATGAAGGAACTGTTTGAGGTGATGATGCAGTCGGTGACGTCTCTAGCCGCGTCCTTAGCTTCGTCACAATCTTCCTCGCAGCCCTCAGACCAGCTGACGCCTCTCGCTCAGTCCTCGCTGGCGGCGGCGGTCCTACAGCCCGACCTCCATCACCTTCAGACGCAGCGCGGCCCGCTGCCGTCCTGCGCCGCCTCCAGGCTGAACCACTTGAAGACCGAAGAGCAGGAAGCTGAGGTGGCGGAGCTGTTGGACCAAACCGATGGCGAGGAGGAGTGCGGCGCTGCGTCTACCAGGCCCACCCGGGCCAAGAGGAAGAGCGGCGACGGTCTGCTGGAGGAGTGCCTGAGGAGGATGGAGGCCAGGGAGGCTCAGAGAGACCGGGATCTGGACCAGAGAGACGATGTCACGCTGTTTTTACTGAGCTTGGCTCCGGCCATGAGGAGACTCCCTGCAGAGAAACAGTCGTGGGTCCGAACCAAGATCCAGCAGTTTCTACACGAGGCCGAGTTCGGCGCTACGAGTTTTCAGTGATCCCAAACTATTTTACATTTTTATAAATACTGTGTGGATCACACATTTGTGGACTTTAACAATCAGTTTATTCACTTTACAGAGGAGTTCATTATCTCTCTCCATTTATATGATACTGTAACTTCTCCTTTCTCATATTTTTGTGCTGTTTTTAAATAAAAAATCATCTTGTGGCGATTTATATTTTGAGTATATGAATTATTAATCAAAGTGTGGCGTTAATCTTCCTCATACGTACGGCTGCACGATTACGACCAAAATGATCATCACAATTTTGATCAATATTGAGATCACGATGAGGCTATTTCATCACGAATATTCATTGATTTTTAGTAGGGATGCACAGATACCAGTATCGGGGCCGATACTGTGCTCATGTACTCGTACTCGCAAGACGGCTCCGATACAACGTTACGGCAGCGTGACGTTAACCTCTCGTCACCATCTTTAAGGTCCTATCGCACGCGCTCACGATCCACCTCCCCGACGGTGCAGGCGAGACGGGCCGGTGGTGCGCCCGACCCCGCGGGGCCGGGATCCCGCCTCAGGCGGCGCGCACCGGCCCTCACTTTCATTGCGCCACAGGGTTTTGCTTGCACCCTCTGACTCGCACGTGCGTTAGACTCCTTGGTCCGTGTTTCAAGACGGGTCGGGTGGGTTGCCGACATCGCCGCAGATCCCTGGCGCCTTTTACGTTGGCCGAGCTCCGCACTGAGGACAGTCCGCCCCGGTGACACTTTGGCCACGGCCCCGGGAAGCACCTTCGCCCCGAACCTTTCCAAGCCGACCTAGAGCCGGTTCGTGGCGCACCGCCTCGTATGCGGGACTCCCCAGCCTGCCGTGTGTCGCTCACACCCTCCAGCTGGCTGTTAACGAGGGTCTTTTTGCACAGAGAAGTACTCGTATCGATACTCGGTATTGGCGAGTACCCAAATGTAAGTACTTGTACTCGGTCTGTGGTGCATCCCTAATTTTTAGGGACAAAATATTCCACATTAAAATAAACCGACTGCTTTCACGTCCGTGTTGTGCTACAATCCTGCTAATGTACAAATCGTTGCATCAAAATAAGACTTCAAATATTCACCTGAGTTCATTTTGACGGGCAAAACAAGTAATATCAAAACAGTATATCACTCTTCTACTCTGGACTGCAGCCACATTTAGGGGAGTTTTTAACAGGCTGCCGTTGTAGGGTGCACATGCAGCGGCGTGACAGCTCCCCAAAAGTAAAGCTGAAAACATCTGGATCACCCCCCTCCCCCCCGGTGGCTGGCTGTTAGTTCAGCTGTTAGTCAATCGTGTTCATTTAATTGTGGGAAGCCAAAATCGCGATTGATATTCGATGAATTGTGCAGCCCTGCTTCTATATGTAGGAAAAGAACACGTCAGGTATTCAGCACGTTGATCAGAAATGTGATTGTTGTAAAGATTATAAACACATTAAAAATCCAAGCATAACTTTAAGTAGGTGTGTTTTTATCTACGTCACGTCTGGGTTCACTGTGTGCGAGTTGTTCTTTGGTAAAAGTGAAATATCAACCGGCTCCTGCTGATCATCTAGTTTTTTTTTTAAAGGCTTTTATATTTTTGTGTTCATTGAAACGTGAGTAGATCTGTGCTGTACAGAAGCCTGTATGAGAACAATTCAAAAAGTTATTCAAAGTGCTAAAGACACAAGTGTCGCTGCTTTTGAAAGAGTTATATTCAAATGCTGCAATCGCTTTCTTGCAAAAATGCCGTTTTTGAAAAAAGGATTGTGAGGTTTTGATTGCAGAGTAGGTAGGTAGGTATTGACACTATAGACTCCACTGTTACAACGGACAACAAGGAAAGAAGTGGTGCTGATATTTACTATATATTTAATTAATATCAATTCAGTTTGGTAATATTATTTATTTAATATTCAGCGTTCACCGTGGAGGAATGCAAGAAAAAAACATTTTCATTATTTATTTATTTTTTATCATCACAAAACATCAAGTTAAATAGCAAAAGGAGCTTTATGTAAAACATAAATCATTGGCTAATAAGTTAAAGCATATAAAATGTATTTTCAGAACCTAACAGTATACCTATTCACTTGTACTATAGTTCATACCCTTATGAAAAAGTAGTATACTTTATTAAACAAAAATGACTGTTTGTTAACAATTAAATGACATTGCCGGTAAATAATGGTAATATTAGAAATAATGAAGGTCACATGTTTTTTACTGCAGAATATCATTGTTTATTACAGAACCAGCTCTTGTTGTTCACTGGCGCCTAAAATACCATTTGGAACATCTTTTATTACGTGGCATTGATCATTTTATTGATCAGCTTCAGTGTTAAATCATAAACAGATACCAGTGATTCTATAGCCACCATAATATCATACAAGAATGTATTTATACTGACAGACACATTGAACTTTTATTTGATTGTTTATTTGATTTTTAAATTAATTTATTTTTGATTAATTTATTTTGATTGTAAGGGAAGCCTTCCTGAGCATTCAGGAGAAACCTTGATGATGAAGTGGATTTTGTGGAAGGGAAGCCTGAGCATTCAGGAGAAACCCCTTACAGAAAAGTCACTTTTTGTATTTCCTTGATGATGAAGTGGATTTTGTGGAAGGGAAGCCTGAGCATTCAGGAGAAACCCCTTACAGAAAAGTCACTTTTTGTATTTTCTTGATGATGAAGTGGATTTTGTGGAAGGGAACCTGAGCACCGGGATCAACCACGCAGGAAGGAGGGAACATGGAGGGGAATGGGAAATGATGAAGTCATCTGGTGATGTGGATGAAGGAGGGAGGTGGGGTTGGAGGGAGGTAGGAGAGGAGAAGGGAGGAGGAGCCTGAGCTGAACAACCAGCAGCCTCCTCTACCTGATTCTCGCCGTCACACTGACGGCTCAAGAAAGACTTCATCCTCTTCTCCGTCTGCTCCTCAAGGTTGACCTCCACCTTCTCATCTGTTGGTTTCATCTGAGCTTTCTCCTTCTCTTTCTTTTTCATCTTCTTGTCATGCATTTTGCTTTTCAACTTCTGTAACTCTTCCTGTCTGTCCTCGGTGTCCCTCTTGCGGGAAAAGAAACCCCTCTTCTTGTTCAGATTCAGACAGAGCTCCTCCAAGTCCTCGTTGTCCTTCTCCAACTGTTTGATTTTGGTCTCCCAGCGATGTTGTTTGTTGGCCAGGTCAACCTCCATCTATCTCACTCTTGTGTGCATCCGTTGGACTTTTTCGGCCAGGTCCTTATTCTCCTCTTGCACCTTTTGTAATTGTTTCTCCAGCTGTTGATTATTGGCCAGCGTCTGGGCATTCTTGCAGACTGTCTTACTGAGCTCATCCTGCACCTGGTCCACCTTTTTCTGGAGTTCCAGCTGCAGTGTCTTCCAGGCTTGTTCTTTTTTGGCCAGCTTCTTTGCAGATCTGTCCTCCAAAGCTTTAAATTTGTCCTGCCAGACTGTCTTGCTGTCTAGGAGTTCACCTCCTTTGAGCTGCAGCTGGCTATTGGTCTCTCTGAGTTTTTGAGAGAGACCCTCTATTTCATTGTCCCTGCGGTGGAGCTCATCCTGCACCTGGTCCACCGTTTTCTGGAGTTCCAGCTGCTGTGTCTTCTGGGCTTGTTCTTTTTCGGCCAGGTCCTTTGCAGATCTGTCCTTCAAAGCTTTGAATTTCTCCTGCCAGACTGTCTCGCTGTCTAGGAGTTCACCTCCTTTGAGCGACAGCTGGCTGGTCTCTTTGAGTTTTTGAGAGAGACCCTCTACTTCATTGTCCCTGCGGTGGAACTCATCTTTCACCTGGTCCACCTTATTCTGGAGTATCAGCTGCAGTGTCTTCCGGGCTTGTTCTTTTTCGGCCGGGTCCTTTGCAAATCTGTCCTCCCAATCTTTGAATCTTCCCTGCCAGACTGTCAAGCTGTCTAGGAGTTCACCTCCTTTGAGCTGCAGCTGGCTAGTGGTCTCTTTGAGTGCTGGTTTGCCCTGATGCAAACTTGGCAGAGGCGCCAGTTTTTCCTGATGCACAGTTGGTCGAGGTGACAGTTTGCGCTGATGCCAACTTGGTAGAGGTGCCGGTCTGCCCTGATTCGAAGGTAGCCGAGGTGGCGGTTTGCCCTCATGCAAATAATGCAGAAGTGCCAGTTTAGCCCGATGCATATTTTTCTCAGGGGCTGGTTTGCCTTGATGAAGACTGAATGTAGTTCTCTGTAGCAGACTGAGAGAGAATGAGAGACTTATCTGTGTCTCTCTAGCTGTCCTTATCTGTAAAAGACTGCTGCTCTGAGTCTCTGTGGCAAATCCACTTGACTGGACTTGTGAAGTAACTGTCAAGAACTGTCTCTGGCTGGCTCTGAAGCTGGACTCCAGAATTAGAGATGAAAGGAATGATGACATCACAACATCAGATCAACGCCTTTAATGGTGACATCACAAAATTGTGACATCACAAAATCAGATCAAAGCCATTTCCATTCCCATGGCATGATGTGAGTTCCATGGCAATGCAATGTGATTTCCATGACAACGCAATGTGATGTCACAAAATGACAGGAAGCCAGGGTCTAGCTTATAAACAAACATTAATACAGGCAACAATGAAATGAATAAACATTTAAAGGCCCATAATTCATCTTTATTTTGAAATTCTTTGACTTATTAACTTAATTTATTAACTAAATGAACTTGGCAAAAGGATTGACACTAGGCCTATATGACAGATAAATCAGATACTTTATGTATTTAATAGCTGCAACTGCATTTTGGTTAAGTAAATTATTAATTACTTATTTAGTTAATCATAAATTAATTAGTAAATACAAGCATTTTGGGGGATTTAAGCACATCCAGGGGTCCGGGAGATTTAATAAACAAAATCTGTTAGTCTATTTTGATGCTTTTTTATGCACTCTGGCACCTTATTTACACTAAAAGTACCTATGTGGCATTCAGTTTTGCTTTTTCTATGGTGTTCCTCGAGATCTTGGTTTAAAAATGGTTACATTTAGCACCAAATCTGTGTAACTTCTATCATAATGTTCTAAGCTGTTTTACACTTTCACAATATAGTTTGATTAATTAGTTAATTAATGTTTTATTCTGATTCATGACTAGAGCAAATTGACAAACAGTGCTGAGCTGCATCTCAAATTAGTTTTCAGGTTCCCAGCTTCCACACTTCTATGTGACATTTACTGCTGACCTGATATCTTCCCGTAAAGACCCCCTGTACTCCCCCAGCTGGTTGCTGTGTTTAACTTCACAAATAAAAACAGTTAAACTAAGAAGTGTATTCCTCCACATTGACACAATGTATTTTGATTTATTACAAAAGCATTTTTTATTAACCTGTGATATAAAAGTAACAATACTCTGCAAGACCTTTTCTTGCATTTGATATTGTGGTTCAAAATTCTTAAATGGTTATTTTAGCAATTCATTGAGCAAAATGCATTTATAGTATTTAGGATTTCTTCAGTATCACACAAATCATCAGTCACAGTCCCCCCCCCCCCCCTCTGAGAGGGGAAAATCCATCCATTATGGTGAATTTCAACACAGAGCTTGAATTAATTTAGCAGAGCCAAAATTACACACAGTATGAAGGAATACTCTCCCTCGCGCAGTAAACAGCTGAGCAACAGGGGCTACCGGTGCAGTCGAGCAATTATGTCGAAAAACAAACAACTGGATCCAAAATTAGAAGCAGAATTGAAGTGCAGGACGTGTTGAGTGCTGCTGTGCTAAAAATCAAAAAGCCATAAGCTTGAGTGCTGCTTGGAAAGAAAATGTTGGCTCCATTATAAGCCGTTCATTGGATTCCTTACAGCCCACTTTCCAAAATTCTCTCGTTTCTTTTTAATGCTGCTATAAATCATTCACAATGTATCTACCACTTTGTTCAATTATGAAATATGTTATACTTAAAATGCTATGATGTACTCAAAGTTTAAAGCCAGCGTAAACTCAACCTTTCATTCCCACTTAACTCTGCAGACTACAGCATCTGACTGCTGCCTTCACTGGCTGCCTTTTGAGTACGGTGGACTCTGATGTAACTACAGAGAAAGTTATCTAACGGCTGACAGATTTATTTTGATCAAGAAAAATGTGGAGAAGCAGAAAGACGTTCCCTCCATCGTTCCTCATGATCCTCAATGTGTTGATTCCTGTGAAACAATAACGGTGCCTTTTTTTCACAGTGATACAGTAGATGATCTACACCGATGGAGTCGTTTTTGACTTGATAAAAGCTTTTCATAAGTTGTATTACAACGAATCAGCAACTTACTGTTATGACACATTTACATCCTCTACTACTTAGTGATTAAAGTAACTTGGAAGTAAGTAATGCTGCCAAGACTTTGCATACATTTTGGCTCATGTTACTGCTACAGATTGTAGGGCTATAGTGCTACACCACTCTGTGGTATTTCTGCTTAATGTGGGATCAGAGGATGGCTAACATCTTACAGGACTGAAAAGAGACTGCAAGAGGATTTTTTTTTAGGGGCGAAGAATATAAATCCCCAGCAGTCAGCGAAGAACTCTCTCTCTCGTCTGACAATCATCAGGACGCACTTGAAGGAATGTTTGTATTAAAGCAGCAGTGGGTAGAAATGGAGCAAATATGATTAAAAAAAAGTTATTTTTCATGTGAAATCATGCGAGAAAGTTTGTGAGCTGGCAGCCATGTTGAGATCAGTTGAGGAAATACCAAGCATCACCCACCAGCCGGAGCAAACTTTCTCATTTTACAGCTAAACTGTACACTACAAGATATTTCTGAAAACATTTGAGGCGAGAAATAGGCATTACAGTAACAGAATATTGATTCATATTTGATCAGCGCTGCCTAGTTTGACTGTTTGTTTGGAGTTTGCGAGTGATTGACAGCTGCCTCCGTTGAATGAACAGCCAATAAGAACGCTCTCTCTCTGAAATGACTTGTGATTGGCCAAAGTCTCCCGTCATGTGCTAGATGTTTTAAAGCCTGAAAACAGAGCCATGAGGAGGTGCAGAAGTCTAGTTTTCTCTCAGAACACTTGAATTACAATATGCTGAAAGGTTATTATGGAATTTTTGCCCAATGATGCCAAAAACATTCTGCCTACTGCAGGTTTAAGCACAAATCACACATCGCTACAAAATGACTTCATCCTGATTTTGAGTCTCACACTGAGGCAATAGGTTGTTTGCAATTATTGTGCAACTAACTGAAAACCTCTAATGACATTTACGGCAAGAAAATTCAATTGATTTTGTGTTACAGATGAGCTTTATAAATAACTGGAAGGACGCTAAACGCTGCTTAATACACAAGGTGAAAAAAAACAGAACTGTTTGTTAATTGCAGCCTCATTCTCACAATTGAACATCTATAATATACCAACATTATAGAAAAAACACAACACAAAAGAAGTGAGTGCTAACCACAATAGCCCCATGTTTCAGGGTCTCATATTGAGTTAAAAGCCAAAAAAAAGTCAGCTCCAAATAGGCAGCTGTCATGGTAACTCCAATATCTAATATCTGGCTTTAAATGCTTTCACAAAAGCCTTCTGCTCCGGCTCACAGAGAGGACTGGTGAGCACATAGAAACCATGGCAACGCCTCAGAGAGGGGGGGAAACAATCTTTTCTTGACCACTAAAAGGATTCGAGTGGTTAATCTAACAGACAAAGAGGAGAAAATAAAGTTTTGAAAGGGGCAACACACAGAAATATCGAAAATATTGAGTATCGCAATATTATGTTTTGTGATACTGTATTGATTTTTATTTAATAATTTAGTTGCAAAGATTAACTCAGTCGTGCCATGATATACTGTGATATATGTACATCCCACTGTTCTGATTGCATAAAAAAAGTTAACTTTTTTTACTCAGATTTTATGCATATGGTGGTGTGTTCTTTATACTATCACAGTGTTCAAAAATTAGATTAAAAAAATCGCAAACTTACTTATAGTATCTCAATATATCGCGATATATTGAATCATAACCCCAGTATCATGATATGTACAGTATCGTATCGCCAGATTCTTGCCAACACATATTCCTACTGTCTTCTGAGTTATTTGGCTCCTTTTAATGCAGTTATAAAATCATATTTGCATGATGCGATTTAGATCTTCTGATTTATAATTCTCTCCCATAAGTCTGCCACACAGTTGATGACTTCCTCATGAATAAAGACTGCAGTAGCCTGTCAGATTCGCCATAGACAAGCAATCTGATGCAGCGCTTGTCCCATGAGGCAATGCACTCAGCTTATCAACATGATTCATCTTTGTGATAACATGGTGTATCTTATAGGAGGGGCTGCGCAGTGTATGATGGGTGGAGGACCTGCTGCTGCTGCTGCTGCTGCTGCTGCTGGGGTTGTTTATCCAGAACACAGGGGGAATATAAAACACTTCATGCTTATTAAATTTCTCACCATAAGTTTAGTGAATGAAGTAGAACGATACTATATAATATTGAACGTGTTTTAACCTTCTGTATCATCTGATGGTTTGGTAATGCTACTGAGGCACAGAAAAAGACCGTCAGTGGCCAGCAAACTACTAGGGATCACGTCAGGAAGTATAAAAATAGGAGCAGTATATACAATATTGACAATAAACAGATTATTAACAAAATTGCACAAGTGGAAAATGATATTGCACAGTGAGAATGAATAAATGAAATTCCACCTGAAAATATTGCTCAGTATGAAATACACCTTAGTAGTAATAATATAGTAGTCCACATATGTATGCATGTGTGTGTATGTATATATTTTGTTGTTGTTGTTGATAAAATGCCTTGTGATTGTGCTGCAAACCGAATAAAGTATCTATCCATCTATCCATCTATCTATCTATCTCTGGTGTTTATGGTGTTTTATTAATGGTCTTCTCTGATATAGCTATAAACATTATGTCTCAGGGTCATTCAGCTCCACATGAAAACACTCTGTAATATCAACACTCCACTCCTTGTTGCAGTAAATATGATCTTATTGCTTATTAAATATTAAAGCAGTAGTTGGAGCTACAGTGTGTAGGCGTACCACCGCTGACACGTGGAGCATCATTAATCACGGTATGCTGCGCGTGCACTTGAGAGTGCTATAGAAACCTGAGGGTCTCATAGGCTATACTTGTGGGGGGGTGAAGACTATACCGGAAAAAGGACTGCAGGAATTATAAACACGGAGAGCTGCGGAGCGCGCAAAGGGCAGTGTGGGTAAACTTCATCGCTGTCCATGGTGCTGAATCTGCCTGGGAGCGTCATTTTCTCTCTCGCTCTATACGGACCTGTGTCATACCTGAGCTGAACCTGGGCATGATGATAATGATGATGATGATGATGAGGATGAGGATGATGGACGCCTACAGTTGTTAACACCAGCAGCATGAAGGACTTGTGGATTTAAAATCCCCTCAATGAAGACTCCTCGGCTCGACAAAATGTTTGTGAAGACATCATCATCATCTGTCACGTACTTTCACTGGCTGTCGATTTACTGACCAGCTCCGAGTCCGATTATTCAGCCAGCAAGCCGTTCATTCATTCATTCATCAACATGTTATAATGAACTATATAGTTGCCCTTCAAGCATATAGGAGATCTGCGTTTTAATATCTAAAAGAAGAGCAACCTGAGACACCTGCAAGGAGAGACAGACATGGCTCGCCTGCTTGTTTTGGTCAACTCCGTGGTCCTGTTGCTTTTTGGCAGCGACATGTTCTTGGTAGGAGCGAGTAAGTATCAGAAGCCTCGATAGCAGAGGAGTCAGATCAATTATTATACTGTAAAATGCACCATTTGGCAGAGTATTATAAAGCTGTGTTTGTTAATCTGCACCATGATGCACTTGATTCCACCTTTCATTCATAGAAATCAAACAAGACCATATGTTTTTATACTCAGGGCTACTCACCTATACTGTTTAATCTGATATAGAATACATTGCAAGCATGTTTATAGGTACAAAATGGGCTTTCTTTGTGCACTTTTGTAGCCTTGTAAAAATGCATCATTTGGCAGAGTATTATAAAGATGTGTTTGTTAATCTGCACCATGATGCACTTGATTCCACCTTTCATTCACATAAATCAAACAAGATCTATGTTTTTATACTCAGGGCTACTTACCTATACTGTTTAACCTGATATAGAATACATTGCAAGCATGTTTAGGTATACAAAATGGGCTTTTCTTTGAATCATTCACAAAAAAAAACAAGACATCTATTTTAAAACATCCTTTGTGTTTTAAATTTAAATTCATAACTACTGTATATAAGAATAACCGTGGCCCTACTTATGCATCTAATAAAAAACTATATAAGCACGTTTATAGCAAGAAATAATTTCCTAAAAAGAGAATTTGCACTACAATCCAGCCTTTTCTCATTGTGTATATGCTCACTTGAGGGCACTTTATCTCAATCTTATGAACAAAGAAAGGCCATTTCATTCTTAAATCATGTGTAAAAGCTCTAATATAGGTGACCAAAATAGAAAACACATTCACTTTTCTATAATAATGTGCCATAGAAACACCAGTTGCAGAGCCCAAACTGTCTTCAGATCAACTGTAGGTGTTCTCATTTACAACAGTGCATATACACCCAGTATCATTCTTTTTTTTTGTTGCATTCTCTCCATTGCAAGCTCAGCTTCAGACTTAATCTTTTATGAATCTGTACCAGGAATCTTCTCTATCTGCCTCTGCATGCGTTACCTCTACAGTATCTCTACCTCTTTATCTACCTGTCTCCCTCTATCACTTCCTCCCTCGCCTCTCAAGGGAACCGAGTCTTACATGTGATAGCGCCTTGAGAAAATCAGATTGGCACCTCACTGTATCTGCGGGTGCGTGCAATGTCTGCCTGGTACAAATATTCAGAGCTTTTGTCATGTTCCTGTGCTGGCATGTGAAACGCAGAAGCATCTCTGATCTCGGTGGAGTTCTGCATGGGGCTGTCAAGAGCAGGAGAAGCCACTATTAAAATAATAAATATGTCAATCTGGCTGTTGCAATGAGCTTCAGCGTAAATGAAAAATAAATGTTGAATTAATTACTGCCATCTGCATGCATGCTATGAGACTATGGGATTCACGGTGACATTCAGAGGAAGCTCTAAATTAATTGGAAGCTTCTCAGTGAGGACGTCCATAGAAATCTGAACGAAGCAGGAAAATGGAACATTTCAGTAAAGTCTCTCTTAGCTAATACAATAAATAGTATTTGCTTAAATATTTCAAAAGTGATACTAAAATTATGTTAGGGATGCACGATACCAATAAGCGATAATTCCCTGCTTCTCATGGCCGATAATTTCACATTTTTGTATTTTAGAAAGAAGTTCATAACCTGTAGTTTATGCACACCTGAGGGTAAAAATTCCTAAATGTAGTGAGCAAAGATGGATGATTTAATATACCATAGCTCTGACCTAACCAAATGTAACTGACATCACTATTGTTAACACAACAAAAACAACTCTGACTCTTCAAATGTTCATTTAGTTTTTCTAGTGAAGTAAAAAACAACTTGTATTGCAAATTGCAACCATGTTGGATTCCTCTGAAACTGAAAAACGTCCACACCAACGACAACATGTTTGGCTCTCTAACATAGACTGTATACAGTATAAGAAGTGGACGTAGTCACCGTGACGTCATTCATTCATTGGTTTGTGGACTGCCGTTTTGAAGACCTGTCAATCACAAGGTAGCCACGCCCTAAAGCATCCCCTGCTTTATGGTCTATTTGACTCTAAATGGGACCATAATATACTAAATAAACATCATGCTGTATTGAAGATTTGAAACTAGCGATTGAGACCATAAACTCATGTTTACAATGTTTACTGAGGTAATAAATCAAGTGAGAAGTAGGCTCATTTTCTCATAGACTTCTATACAATCAGACTTCTTTTTGCAACCAGAGGAGTCGCCCCCTGCTGGCTATTACAAAGAATGCAAGTTTAAGGCACTTCCGCATTGGCTTCAGAGGTTGCCCACTGCTCTAGAGAGGGCCGTTCACGTTTTCAGTTCAGAGGCTTCAGTTTGTTGCAATCTGCAACCTCACCAGAGGCTCCATTAAGCATGCTTTTCATCATGACATTTGGTCCAGATAATCATGTATTAAAGTCAATGTTTAGCTTCCGATATTTAAGTGAAGAAAAACATTCTAGTAAGATGCAATCTTCCTAAGTCAAACAGGGTAAACACAAGGTGTTTGATTTTTCTTAGTCCAACCTGACAAGAAATACTTAATATTTACATTCACACAGTCTGAAAACAAGCATGCTAGAAAATAAATCCCACTAAATCAGGGCTTTAGGCACTCGGCAAAAGTGAATTAGAATATATTGGATTTATTTGGATGGCCAGGCTCGTATCATTCTTCAAATTGGCAATCTGCTGTTCATAAACCTGGAGACACATTCTTGACAAATAGACGTCTTGTATTAGAGCTGAATCCATCAGAGCGACGGCCAATGTTTGCTCATGTTGTCATAATTGTACCTGCTGTCACATGGTAGACATTTTACACATGCAAAGATACAGAAAAGGATTTTATATCAGTGTTTTGAAAAGCATACAGTAGCTCACACTTGTTGGTGTCTTGTTTAGACATAAACACACCACTGTAGCCAGTAAAATGAATGGTACAAACAACTTGTTCATAAACCTGCTCCTGCATGCTATAGCCTTTACAGTTTTGGGATGATGAAGTAATGTTAGTTTGCGGCTGGAAAGCCTTGGGGTTTGGCCAGTGATTACATTAACCTTAGACTGGCACCTGGTCCCATCTGGTCCCGCTGCCGTTTCACAGCCTCTGAGTCAGTGAGAGAGAAGACAGAGTGTACCTAAAGGGAGGGACGGCGAGTGCCTCTACTGTAGAGAGGCTCTGAAATGTAGGAAAAAGCATCGGACTTCGCCACGCCTGGCTGGACAAGTCCTTCCATAGAAATGCATCTACATAGCTACTTCACGCTGTTGTTGCTGCACTAGAGAGATACTAGTGAAGTAGAGATTTAATCAAAGATTACATAAAGTCACTGCTCCAACATGGCATGTAAGGTGAAAGAAAGGTAAAATCTCAGAATTTCAAGAAACGAGAAAAAAAATGGTCTCCAAAGGTAATATGAGGGTAGACGGTGCTGCGGCTGTGATAAAATCAGCACTACCAGGCATTTTGCAACACTGGGGCCTATAAGCAGGTGTGCGACAACCTCCTGCTGTGCACTAGATTTCCCACGACTGGGTTGGAAACACATCCAGATGAAGCCGTTTGAAGATTGAGTGGGCAACACATCAAAATTCACAGCATCAATTATTGCCTTTAGTTATAAGATGGCAGTGAATATATTATCTATGTAGGGACCAAGGCATTGGAAGTATTAGAAAAGGATTACATTACAAGCAGCCCTTCAAACTGTCACCAGCTTAGAGGTAATTGAGACTGAAATATGATCAATATTACAGTCCGCCACCTTGGTAAACCAGTGTTTTCCATTTTACAATCGTTTAAAGCAATATGAATTATGCACCTTTGGGAGTTTTATTGTGTGATCAATCATTTGGAACATTTATGAACGTTTATTACTGAATAATGAGCTGAGCACTCATTTATGTCAGACTTGACATTGTTTGTTAAATAAGAAATAGCAGCTTCTGTCTCCATCTGGGATATTAACGAGTCACAGAGCAAATTGTCACACATCTAACATTAAATGAGTGCATGAGCTGTTTAGAACGAAATGGGTTCAAAACAGTCTAAAGAAGTTTTAGGATAACTTTGTTTTTTTTCAACCAGGACTGTATTTTTCCACGTGTTTGTGTCTAAGTGAGTTTTGGGAGAGCACTGTAGCACTGATGACTCTGCTATCACGCTTTTCTAAAAGAAATGCAAAGAATTACGATGTCTGCCTTGCATCCGGATACAGCATTTATTCACAAACAGTGATGAGATTTAAGGGCTTTTAAAGAGTACATTGGAGATCCCTAAGTGTATATCGATATTTGCTCATGAGTGTTATCATCCAATAACTCACATCAGATGCAAAAAGCAAACACAAAAAGGCAGATATATTGCTTTTTGCATTGGCTACGCATTTCAACCATAATGCTTTTCTTCAGGTGGCAGCAAACTAGACGCAAAATGAAGATGACATGTCATCTGTCAGATTATGTCTGGTGATTTTCCAATTTTCTACTCACATGCCATTTTTTTCTGTTTAATCACTGTGTCACGGTTATCCAAGGTGGTCTGTGAACAAAAGCTGCACTGGCGTTATTGGGATAAATCAAAAATGTTAGTTTGACTATAAAAAAATCAATCTCTTCTCTTATGCTACGGATATACAGTATAAGCAAGCAATAACTAACTATGCTTGTATCAGGATATACTGGGCTATTGTGCTTTGCAAGCAAATATAGAGGGCAAACCACGGGATACCTCGCTCTAACAAATCAAACTGGGCTCCTTTCCACGTGGCTCGTCAGCCATTCAGAGATCCACCAGCACTTTCACTATCTCTCTCTGTGCACTCTGGGTAGATGGGGAGTAGCTAATGCGCTGGGCTTTGGCTATACACGCTATGATTCATCCTGGCAGCGTGCCCACATCCCAAGAGGGTCTTACCATTTGTTTGCACTGAAGCACGCCTCGGCCGGCGTGACCTATTGCTGTTTGATCTCAGATCTTACACAAGGCGTTGTGTGGAGTGGGGCTTACTCGGGAGGACACGTGGCCAATAACAAATATTGAAGTATCCACAATGACACTTGTGCAGAAGGGGATATCATACAAGCTAGAGGGGGAGGATTGGACTTCACATCAATACAAATATTTACTTTAGAAAATCCCGTTATCATCTGTTGTCTGCTCATGATAGGGCTGTGTATTGGCAAGAATCTGGCTATACGAGACGTGAAATGATACAGGAGTTACGATTCAATATATTGCGACACTGTATAAGCAAGGCCATATATTGCGATTTTTAAAAATCTAATTTTAGGAAACTGTCATACTATACAGTACATGTCACCATATGCATAAAGAAAGTTTTAAAAAGTTGACTTTTTTATATATACACACATATACATACATATATACATACATATACTGTATACACACATATACATACATATATTTATTTATATATGTATACATATTTACACATATCTATATACAGTATATATATATACAATATATGTATGTATATACATATATACATATACTGTATACATATATACAGATTTTATTTATATATATATATATATATTTAACTATTAATTAAAAATCAATAGTGTTTTTTAGAATCGATGCAGTATCACAAAACATAATATCACGATACTCAAGTGTATCGATATTTTCTTAAACCCCTTGCTTATGAGCCAACATTTTTTTATTATTTATAGTGAGCTTCTAAAATATTATATAAGTTAATACAACAACATTAGTTTCAGTTGGCTTCATCTCATAGAAATCTTTATGTTCTACAGTCCAAAAAGTCACATTACCCAGATGAAAATACTTTCCTGCTCAACAGCCTGCAATGGCAACAACATCATATATGAAGAGGGCTCTTCGTTACATACATTAGTGATGATTCATGGCCTGCTTCAACTGAACCGTCACTTGCTCGATCACCAGTAAATGAGCCGCAGAAAATGCATCATGGTTACTGGCTGCTTTTTTTCCGTCTGTAACCCCCATTACCTAAAGGACAATGAGCCTTGGGAGAAATGAGCGTGTCCCGTCTTAGATAAATGTTGCACCTGATTCTGAAGCGAGTGAACTTGTACGACATGTGCTGACGGCAATCTCAGCCTCATAGTGTTTAACTGTCAGATTTTATCCAAAACAATGAATGAATGAACAATGAACATTGAATATCCTTGTTATTTTTGGCCAATGCGTGTATTGGAGATTAGGCAGTTGCAAGAATAACAAATTCTGTGTGGCTTTTAAGAAATGCAAGGCTGCTCATTTTGAGATATGAAGAGAAAAATGTAATCTTGGAGGGTCAATTATGCAATTTGTTGATTAGCTTTGTTAGATTTGAGCCAATTAGTGGCCCAGCATGTTGTGATGTAAGATTACTGATTCAATTATAAGATCATTTGCATGATCATCAAATGTTCATGACACAAAATTATCAAACACAAGGACACAGGAGCCATTATTGTAAGAATATGTGTGACTCATTCCACATAGCTCTCCAAAGATCAAGGACAATGTATACTATATGTGACTCGCCCTCCCTCTTAACCCTCTGTACGTCTATCTTAACACTTAAGTCGTACCTGCTTCCATAAATAATCTTCTCATTTAATGGACGAAATGAGACAGATGTGATCCTTAACCTCTTTATACCAGTGTTACCAGCAGCTGAGCCCTCTTTTCTCCCCGCTCTCTCTACAGTTGGAACATTAATCTCCTCTTTTGCTCTCTAACTCCTGTTCATCTCGTTCGCTCCCCTCCACAAACCAATCTCCGAGCGTGTCATGAGCCCGAGGAGCCGAGCGCCGTGCCTGTGTTTGACCTTGACCCCAGTCGCCCTGTGGTTCACAATGCCACAAGGCTCTGAGGCAGAGAGACCGATCGCCTCGTCTGACCCGAGGGTCTCTAGATCTGCCTCAATGTCACCTTTTGCAACCGAACACGTAGGCCATCATTGATCGCCTCAGAGATAAAAAAAAAAGGAAAAACAGACAGAAGTGCAAGAAGCAAAAGAGAGGGAGAGATAAAAGAGGAGACAATGGGAGATAAGAGGAGAGGGATGTGAGAGGGACCCAGCTAGAAAACGGCAAATCATTTGAAATAGCTCCCGATTTCATCATTTCGTGTTTCATCTCTCTCTCAAGAGCACTTTTTGGATGAAATATTGTCCCTGTACTGAACATGCCTTTGGCTCTCATCTCAAGATAACTGTGTTATGGGTTATTACGCCCGTGCTCCATGAGTTAATAGAAGCGTTTGAAATACAAATTGACTGTACAACTGTCAATTAACACTCTCTTTGTAATGAACTGCTACAGACAGCTGGGACTGAAAATCTTACGACTGGTACTTAAAGAGCAACTGTGATACTGTAGTTACATCTCATTAGGAAAAGCGTTTAAGTATTGTCTTCTCCGATGCCATCCCCATAAGAGACTATTCTTTTTCTCATTATTTTTCACATATGTGACAGCTCAACTCACGTGACCCTCTCAACATTGCTTCAGTTACTTTCTGCAACAACACACAAAGTCCATTAGACCACACGTTAACGACAAAAGCCCTGAGGATGTCCTCTAGGCCAATCCCATCTCGCCTATCCATCTGACCGGAGCGATTGCTTGGAGACTGTGAAGCCGTACGCGGCCCTCTATTAGATCTGTCGCACTCGGTTTCTCCTGCCTTTTGCTTCGCGGGCTTTTGTCCCACTTTGCAATCAGCGTTTCCACCGGCAACCAAATCAAGATAGATGGCTGCAAAGTGACAGGGTGAAGAAACGTAACCCTGTCTGAGGGAGGGGGACATGAAATAGACACAGTGGTTACTTTGGTCGGGTCGACAGAAAAGGCTGTTCAGAGGGAAGCAGGGAAAACGTGAAAAATTTATACATATCTGTGATTTTTACTAAAAAAAAATTGTGCAGGTTCACAATAACAGATTGAGTTAACTGAGGTGTTTACTTTTAATGTACTCATTTGTAATCTAATTGTTTGGTCAGAGGAATTGCTACAGTAAAGTGTTGTTATCAGTGGCCTACCCTCAAAAGTACACATTACAAATATTGCTCTATTAGAGTTCTGATATTTAGTTTATAAAGGGCTTATTGATAACATTTTTATGTGGTCGAATATTTTATTTATTTTAATTATACATCCACAGAGTTTTTAGAAATGCCTCTTCAGTCTTCCCTCGTCCAACACAGTGGCCAGATAATGCTTATCCAGCCTTCTATACATATTTAATAGAATCACGTTAGATGAAGTGTTGTCTGTAAACAACTAATGTGTTAATAGCCAACTGTTTGATTTATAGGCTGAGATTTAGTTGGAGACGACAGTTTGATGCTGCTATAACGTTAATGTATGACTTTATTACTGAGTTCAGAGTGCCAACACAATGCTTGAGACTTCCCAGGTGCAGTGTGGACACATATGGCATGGATAATTTAATATCTAGAGGAGTGGGTGGATTATAAGACCCCTCTGTTTCTGTTCCCTTTCAGACCGGCCACCAGCTCCTGTCAATGTGTCCGTCATGCACCTGCGGGCCGACTCGGCAACTGTATCCTGGGAGGTTCCAGAGGGAGATATAATAATTGGCTTCTCGATCTCGCAACAGGTAAGTCCTAAACGTGTAATGTAAATCAGCGAGACTATGGACAGGTTAGCAGGACAACCCCCCCCAAACAAGAGAGAAAAATGCACTATTTTTATTTTTGGCTACAGCCATTTGTGGTTTGGCACTGAGCCTTCATCACATCCTGTTGAAATTTCGTTGGCACACCACGCAGCCAGTATGAAGAGGTGCACCTGGAACCCATTTCCTACCCTGTCACAGTTCGTGACAGCCTGTGGAACGCGTTGAGATTAAAAATGGGTATGGGCGACTGAAAACCTATTTTTCGGACAATGAAATGATAATATATTCGCTGACTGAAGTCCATAGAGGAGATTATGTGTGCTCAGCAAACACCTCACAACGTATCACGAGTTTGTCCAGCATACTGAGTAAGAAGTAGCACATATGCACAAGATCCTGGGTGAATAAAGATGTGTTTATGTGTATTCTTAGGAACCCCTTAAAGCTTTGCTTAGCATGCAGAAAGGCTGACTAAATCTTGCCTTCAAGCTTGGAGTCAGAATAAAACTTGGCACGGTCCATTTGTCAAGAGAAAACAAGGGGTGCAATCGGGACTATGTGAAGCTGCCAAACTGCATTTTTTTTAGGCTAAAATTATTTCAAAGGCTTAAAATAGGAAAACCAATGAATGTTAACACTGAATGACTAAATGTCATATGCTGCTGTAATTGTGTTTATTCATCTCAAGACATCATGCAGCCATTTAACTTTGCTATCAATTTGAACATGTTTGGTTTAATAATTCCATTATCCACTGTTTACAGAGAATAATAAGCTTTTTTAATCAGATCTGTCAGTCAAGCATGGCCATTAAAACAGACATCTGGACCAAAGCCACTGCTAGAGACACACTAAGAAGAGAGCTCTGCATGCAAGCAGGAGGAATAATTCTCACAGCTTTAGGTCCTGATTGCTCCAATAACACTCTGAAAGGTCAAAGACAAACTCTCAACGCTTGTGATGCAAGACACTCGCAGTCAAAATTAATCAGAATATTGACTCCACAGTCAAGACTCCATATGGCGAAACTAAATTGCCAACTGTTAACATAATAAAGTACTCAGCATGTCGTTCTCCAGCACCTGGAATGTTCTCTGGTTGGTCACCTCCGTCTCACATTATCATGGCCCATAGGCTGAATGATTGTTTTTAGCTTTTTATGCTGTTGTAGAGATGAAATTCTTACTAAAAGACTTTTTTACAGTGGAGAGTGGCTTCCTCAGGGACACATTTGCAGGGCTGGTTAACCTTGATCACCTCATTGACCACTGTATTGATTATCCCTCTTCTAATCCCTAGAGGCAGGACGGACACATGCAGCGATTTATTCGTGAAGTCAACACCACCAGCCGCTCTTGTGTCCTTTGGGACCTGGAGGAGGAAACAGACTACATTATCCAGGTCCAGTCAATCGGCCTCTATGGGGAGAGCCAAGCCAGCAAGAAAGTCCATTTTCGCACCCTCAAGAAGACAGACCGCTTCCCCTCCAACAGCTCCAATCAAGGTAGGTTGCTCTGACGTACAGGTATTGACAATTACCTATGGTGAAGTTCCTTTGAAAAAAAAGTCTCTCTGTCTGTGTTCAAGGTCAATAATAGAGCGTGATTCAAAGAGTAGTGACAACACCGTGGTAGCAACCTGTCAATCACAAGGTAGCCATGCCCTAAAGCATACCCTGCTTTATCATCTTAGACTAAATGGAACCATAATTTACTAAATGAACATCATGCTGTATTGAAGAAGGCTTTAAAGCGATTGAGACCATAAACTCATGTTTACAATGTTTACTGAGGTAATAAATCAAGTGAGAAGTAGGCTCATTTTCTCATAGACTTCTACACAATCAGACTTCTTTTTGCAACCAGAGGAGTCGCCCCCTGCTGGCTATTAGAAAGATTGCAAGTTTAAGGCACCTCCTCATTGGCTTCACTTTTCAGACCCAGAGGTTGTCCACTGTACTGTACCCAGTTTCATGGCAATCTATCCAATAGTGGTTGAGATATTGTGAGATATGCTGCTAGCATAGCTAAAAACACAAAACAAGTGACATTTGTCATTAGAATTTAAAAATGCAATGTGGAGATGTTCATTGTAGTGAAGAAACTTGACCCAGTGCAGTGGTGTGGCTCTGTTATGTGGTTTTAATAGTGTTTTAATGATAATGTAGTTCCATGGCACAGAGATATAAGCTATTTGATCAGGCTTTGAATAACAATACCTGTTAGTTGGATAAAGTTGTTATGTGTTTTGGTGTCTTCATGGGATTTGTTAATGCTAACACAATGATCATTTAACTGCCAGGTACTGTGTTAGAGTCTCTCCTCAAATCAACAGTAAAGTTTGACAAAATGCAGTATGATTGATAAGGTCACAAATAGTTCACTGCAACAACCTTTTCACAGTGTTTCACCTCACTCTGTTATGTAACACAATGCTCAGCTTTTAATTCTACACTACATGGTGTGCAGCCACAGGCTTTTTCCCCCGAGGCACCGACAGGAGCAACCCATTACAGATGCTTTTCCTGCCGTTGCTCTAAAGCCTCCTCCTGGCTGTTGAATGCTTTTAAGCAACGCTCCCATTGAAAATGAGGCACAGTAAAGGCCAGTGGCCACATAAGTGCAGGTAACCTGAAGCCTCCTTTCACAACGTCTCTCTCTGAGGGGGCTCTACGCAGGTTTATTTTCTCCTCCTAGAGACCAATTCATTATTGACAGACTCTTCAAGCATGGCTGCAGGCGAGCTCCTCTGAATTTATGCAACTCCGGGTGCCTAATCAGGATTCTGACACACTCTGAAGCACTTTGGATTCAACGTCTGGGCTCATGGGCTGGAGGAAATATGAAGACCGTGACCAATAGACAATAGCTTCAGTAGCTCTCAATTTCTTACAGCCCACAGATGAGGACAGTGTGAGAAAAAGCTATTTGCTTTTTATTATGAATAAGCAGCTGGGAAGTGTCATTCCTTTGCAAATCTTCTGGGATGAGAAAAACACATTAACGTTTAACATAATGGCAGCTTGCATTTGACATTGGTCTAGAAACAGGCCTGATACTTAAAAAAAATTTTTTATCTTAGGGTGTGGGTGAGGTTGTGAATATAGGAATTGCTGATGCAAGTGAATCATAAGACGTTTCTCTTCAGCTGACTCAGGTTTGGTACCATTAGTTAAGCTGGCAAGATCGACGAAAGAGAAAGAAACTAATCCAGGCTCAAGTTCAACACAAGAGCCTGCACACTGTCCATTAAGCTAATACAGACCCATTGCTTTACATTAAAGACTCTGGAAACTGTACTTATATTTTGATGTCAAAAGCAATGGATTTTAGAAACATAACTAACAATAAATATCTAAATAAAGTGCTGAGCATGAACAGACATATGGTCAGAGGCTTACCACTTTTTCAAGACTCACTGGGCAACATTAATCAGGAGTCATCCAAGTGGGTCAGAAAACAGCCCACTCAGTGAATGAGCTTCATTTGTGGGAGTTTGTTTTTTTTGTAAGTGTTGAAGCAATCAGTGTCAGCTTCCCATAAATCTAATGCCAGCACTGCTGACTTCTCATGCCCCAGTTTCAAAGTCCAATCACATCAAGTTTCTTTACGTAACACTCGTCAAGTTTATTACTCAACTTCTCTTTTCATGTTTGGCTCTGTGTCGTCGTATATTTTCACTCTGATGTTGTCTGCAAATTTAGTGTGGACTGAAGACGCACACGCAATGCACACATCAGCTGGGAAAAATCCACATAGCAGCTGTGACTGTAACAGTCCTTTAATAGACAGCCGATATCGTTTTCTATCCCAGTTTCAGATAAAGACTCTGAGCTGAATGACTACAAAGACAAACACAGTAACCTCATTTACAGTAAAACAACATAAAAAAATTACATGCAGCCTTAAAGTGATGTAAGTAAACCACAACAACAGCAGCAACAACACATAACTAACAGTACTTCAGAGATAGAGACATATCTTAAAAATGTTCACTAAATCTACATCAGTTAAGCTAATACTTACATTTATCAACTCCATTATAAACATCCTGGTTCAGGGAGTTTACTTGAGCAAGGAGTAGGATAAAAACATGCATGCATGCTAAATGTTTGACGCTTTACCTGTGTTTTCAATCCTATATAAACTGCGACAAATATAAGATAAGATAAGATACGATACCATCCCTGGACATAGAATCATGTCATTAAGTGCAATGTTGGGGAAAGCTGATGTTTGCTGTAGTAAACTGTGGGTTGGATCACTCTCAATGGGAAGAAATGGCAGCTTTTTTTGTTTCTTATACACTTTCACCCATTCCACAACAAGCAGAATAAATATTCTTTTGTAAATGTACTTTTACTACATCAATTACACAAATTAAAGGTACAGTGTGTAGGATTTGGTGGCATCTAGTGGTGTGGTTGCAGATTGCAACCAACTGAGTATCCCTCCGCCTACTCCTCCCATTCCAAGACAACGTGAGACGCAAAACGTGGTAACGCCATCCGCCTCGCTCAGAGGTCATCCTTACTATAACAACACTACTTTAGGAGTGACGGAAGTCAGACGGCAGCCGGCGGTACCACCGTTTTGCACTCTGTGACTCATGTTACTGCAGTTTCACAAATGTGTCGGAGAACTAAAGTGGCCTTCAGGTAATGTAAAAATGTGAAAGGTTCTCTCCAGAGCCAGTGTTTTGTTTGTGTGGTTTGTCTGTTCTGGGCTACTGTAGACACATGGTGGAGCAACATTGCGGACTCCGTGAAGAGGACCCGCTCCCTACAGTATGTAGATATAAAGGGCTCATTCTAAGCTAATAAAAACACAACGATTCTTAGTTTCAGGATTATACACTAATGAAAACATAGTTATTAATATTATATTCAATTTCTGCTAATGGATACCCTGAAATGCTACACACTGGCCCTTTAAATCCTCCTACATACTCGTCTGAGACACCTCTTTTAGCAACAATATTAATTCAAAAGATCTGAAAAAGAATTTCCATTTTTTTCTTCAGAAAATTTAATTTGTCTCAAAACAAGCTTTTGCCCTCTCTGAAAGGATGTTTACAAGGTTTACTCCTAAAATAGCAACAAATTCATCCGTCATAGATCTTAATGCACCTTAATGTAATGTGACATTTTTTGTTCAGGAACTTGCTGCTGACCATTGTTCCTTAAAAAGCCTTTTTAATCTAGTTGGCTGCAGCATCACAGAGCCATTTCAGGGATCCGTTGTCACAGCCAAGTGCGTCCTATTGAAAGTAAATTGATTTGCGGTATATTCCAGGCATTCCCAAGAGCCAGAGCTCTGATACCCATGAATCAATAATGCTTTTATTTTTTCCTAAATGCAATTCTCTTTGATAATGTGATTTGTGCATATGCAACTGAATGTATACCTGGCCCCAGCCAGATTCAGAATCAATCTATTTTTTATAAAGCATTTCCTGGCAAGATATACGTGTTGCTGGAGAAATTGAATTGAAATAGGCTACTGTGGATTTTTTTTTTCCCCAGGATCAATATGTCTTTCCAAAGTCTATTTCAAATTCATTATTTCCAAAGAAAGCTTTCAATCAGAGGATATATTTGTGTGCTTTGCCCTTCAAGAGTGAGGTATGTTGTGTTGTTGTCAGAGGAGCAGGGCTTTTTTTTTTTTTTTAAATGTTGTTGTGTGCCGGCAATTTATTAGTATTCCATTAATTTAGCAATGTAAGTACATTTGCAAAGTAAACATATTTCTAAAGAGCTCAAATAGAATCCATTCCACTGAGGTATAATTCCAGCATAATGAAGGGACTTTTTGAAATATAAGGGATTTACAATGTAAGATCAATTATACTGTAGATGATTCTCTTTTGCTTACAGACAGAGGTCTGTGATAGAAGTGGGGAAATTACCGTGCTGTATTCATTTGCATGAAAAGTGATGCCACAGTCAATACACAAATCTCCAAATACGTTATATAATTCATTCCCAACCGAAAGAAATGAAGCCGCTAAAAATGTTACCTGCTGCCACTGAGCTGTCAAAGTGTTTCACACAGGAGAGGAAAGGAATATTTTCAAAGGATGGATGCCTTGAGCAGTCAAATCTAACTAGGTAGGTGGTCCCCTTAGACACAATTACTGTGTGATACATCAAAGAGATGCCAAGCTGTCTCTGCTGAGTCAGGAGCTACACCTATAGGTTCTCCTATTACCAGCACTGAGACAAAGGTACGCTACACTCCTTGCAAAATATTCTTTTGACTTTTCTACAACTCTCCATCTTTAGTTCATGTTGTATATAAATTACATATGAGCTAATACTGCACTGTACTCAACTGTAGTTTAACTCAGTGATTTTCAAAGTGGGGTCTGGGGACCCCAAGGGGTCCGTGGCACTCTGCCAGGGGGTCTGTGGAAAGTTTTCAGATTCATTCATTTAAATTATCATGATATAATTTTTTTTTTTTTTTACAGTACAGTACATGTACAGTATAATCAGCCCAGTCGCCAGGAAAAGGTTTGCATTGTACGTTTCTGCAAACCATTGATTCGTTGAATGTGGACGTTTTTGCATTCGGTCAGAGCAATTAAGTCACAAAGTATATCGAGTGACCGTAATAATAAATAATAATGAGTATAACAAGCACAAACGCCCTCTACTGGTGGACAGGAGTAAGGGTGTGTATTGGCAAGAATCTGGCAATGCGATGCGATACGTATCATGATACAGGGGTTACGATTCAATATATTGCGATATATTGCGGTTTTTTAAATTTAATTTTAGGGAAATTGTCATAGTATAAAGCACACACCACCATTTTCATCAAATTTAGTAAAAAAAAAAAGTTTATTTTTTTTTGCAATCAGAACAGTGGAATCTGCATTTATCACAGTGCCTGTAACATCCAACATCTTAGCACTACTTTGACAGGGCGCATCTCTTTGCAAATTAAATAAAGTATTGACTTAGTTAATCTTTGCATGTGAGCTATTCATTAAAAATCTATGCAGTGTTTTTGAGAATCAATACAGTATCACAGAACATAATATCACGATATTCAATTTTTTCGATATTTTCTTACACCCCTAGATGGGAGGTGTGGTGGATGGGTCCAACAAACACAGGACTTGAACCGTGTGGCATTGTGTGTTTCTGCAATTGTGATACGAGACTGATATGAAATGTATTTATGAAACTTTTTTTTGGTTCAGAAATGTCGACATTGAACGTATCCCTGGTTTGCAGAAATGCACAATGCCAACATTTTTTCTGACGACTGCATTGGTGTAATAGTTCATAGATTAGGTTCTAATCCAACAAAACTATAACTCTTAGAATATGCAAATAATACATGTTTAATATCTTTCTAATACATTTCTCTTGTGTTGTTCTTTCACATAACTAAGATTATAGAGGTGTAAAAAATACGCTACATCAAATTATCCCAAGGGAAATACATGAGGAAGGCCCCGGTATATTCTCTATCTTATAAGGGGTCCTTGGCTGAAAAAACTCTGGTTTAACTCATATATTTAAGGCAACTGGGAAACTTGTGTTTTTAAATTGCTCAGTTTCTAGGAGACATAACACAAGAGTAAATCACATGATGCATCTTCGGGACACCACCCTAGTGTGTTGTTACACGGTTTCCCGACACAGTTCACAGCAACAAACAACAGCGTGGGATTCGGGGTGAGCAGAAGGAAGGTCGACTAATTATTTGAACACAAACTCTTTGGTTGCACCGGAGGCAAGCAGGGAATCACACGGCATATTAGAGTGTGGTGCCACAACATGAAATATGTATGATATACAGCAGCAGGACATGCTATTCAGGTCATCTGGAAATCTGTTCACTCACTCTGTGGTATGAAACCTATTGTAACAAATACACACATACTGTATATCAGCATGCTGCACAGTCTGCATGTACCAAAGCACTTTTTTAATTAAGTAGGGTCATTAGATCAACTAGAAAACGGTAAACAAGAGCAAGAAGTTCAGTTGGAAAGTCTTGCAGAATACAGAAGCTTCAAAGATTAAATTCATTACTGAAACAGTATTCTACCAGTAGTTTCTCTATGCAGAGACATAACTCTACAAAACATTCATATATGAACTTATTCAGTTGGTTGGGTTCAGACAGATAGAGGAGATGTGGGGTTATTAAACTGGAGAGAATCTCGCAGGACCACCAGTCGGACTTGGCGCTGACCCGAGCCCTGACCTGGCATTTAAGCGTAATGTGCAGCCTGACATCAACTCTAGAGCTCACTGTGCAATGAGGAGACAATCAAAGGAACGCTTGGGATTTTTTTCCATGTTTATCTTACAACACGCACTTGTCATATGTTGAAAGAGTTGGTTGCTGTAATCGTTTCTCCTCTTCACACTGGCTGTGAAGAAGTGAAACCGAGCAACTACATTGAGAGAGAGAGGCGAGAAAATTGACAGCTAAAATGCATTCAGTAGTTCAGTCGCAGCTAATGTGAAGCTTCAGCAGTCTGTTTGTCGAATCAAGTGAATATCTTCATCCTGGCAGTCATGTAGGTTTATTGCCAGTGTTTTGTCCCGGCAAGAAACCTACATGCTAGTACCAAGATGATCCCACACTGTTAGATAATAGCTAATACAAGGGGTTAATTTCTGAGTTTTTTTTCAGTCAGACTAAATGCCCTGACACAACAAGCCAACGGTCGGCTGTCGGATAGTTTGGAGCCGTCAGTGAGCGTATGACGCCCTAGTTTTTTCTATGTGTCCCGCACCACCGGCTCTAGTCTGCCCGTGTTGGAGGTTTTTCGGCCGATTCAACATGTTGAATCAGCAGTGGCGCCCGTCGGTGAGAGAAATCGCTCTGCTTGGCGGTTCAGCTTAAATGAATCAGTGCACAAGAAGAGAAACGGACGTGAGGAAAGCAAGCCAACAAGTAGAGTCAAGAGGAAAAACAAAGAAGATTCTTTTCATTTTTCATCTTCATCTCATCTGATCATTCCAATAAGCAGATATTTTCACAACCACATGGCCATCTGGAATGAAGCTAAGTGGTGAGTGAGAGTGATGTGAAAATGGTCGGCAAACACTGCTTTGTTTCACGTACGTATCATAACAACGGCTTCTATATCCGCAGTCTTCGGTCTTCCGGTTTTGCTTTTTGAATGACGAATAGGGACTAACACGCCTGCTGGTAGGGAGAGTTATTTCATCTCACACAGGCGCAGAACATACGTGCTAAATGGTCTTTGCGGTGTGTTCGGGTGCAACTTGTGGGCCAAAACAAAGGCGACGTGAGGCAACGCAACAGGCGGCCTTCGACGCTGCTAGTTCTCTGATGTAGCGTTGGTGTGTCCCCAGCTTGATGATTCATATAAAACAGAAGTAATATGTGGAAAGTTGTGAGAGGCTTGCGCTAACGGTAATGTGAGCCACAGAGTGCAAAATCGTAGTACCACCAGCCGCTGTCTGACTTCTGTTGCTCCTAGTAGTGTTATTCTGGTAGGATGGCCTCTGAGTGAGGCGAATGACGTTACCACAATTTTGCAATCGGCGGCTCACGTTGCTAGATGCCGCCAAATCCTACACACTTTACCTTTAACACATTTAAATATCAAGCATTTTTCTGTGATTTGAGGTTATCTTTTAAATGTCTACTATAATGTACTCCTTCCCAACTCACATTCCTGTGAGCACGATTACCAAGACTGGCAGTATAATTGACCCCAATCGGTAATAGCGATCATGCAAAGAGAGCTGACAATCTGGCATTAGATGCCAGTTTCTTGACAACTTGATTCACTAAATGAGGCAATTGGGAAGAGTGGCGCTCTGGAAGAGTTCCATCCATGCAGGTTAAGAGATAGTTTGCAGAGTGGAAATAGGCCCATAGTCAATCCACTTAAAGGAGGATTAATGCTACAGGACTGATTTGTGGTAATGCCCAGCACATTTTTCTGACTTCTACAATTTTTGTTAAATGGCATAACAATCATGAGCAATAAAGTGAGCGTCCAATTTAGCCAGTCCTTACTGACATAATGTGAGTTTAAGATCTTACTGTACATTATCAGGAAATCCAGTAAAGTAGCTCTACTTCTGTGAAGGTTATAATGTTCCGTTTTACTGACACTAAGTCAAGGTGTTTCAATTCAATCCTTGTTTGTGACTTTGTTCTATTCGAGAGAATATTAATGCCCAATGTATTTCATATGTTGTCACTTCCATATAAATAAAGGGAAGGACAAAATGCTCAATAGTGTTTAGCAGTCTGTGTTGTCTACAGCTGTCCTGTCTGTGCTCTCTCCTATAGATGACCCCACTGTGCAGGGCCTGGACAAGTCCCGGCATCTACAAACAGGAGAGATGATCATAATTGTGGTGGTCTTGGTCATGTGGGCAGGTAGGTTTGCTATCTGTGTGTGGTTAATCATAATTCAGTCTTAAGAGAAAGAAATCAAAGTGAAAGGAGAGTAAAAACACTTAAAGCTGCAGTCGGTATAAATGCAGCAAATATGATTAAAAAAGCTATTTTTATAAAACGGTCATCTGAAAAAAAAAATCATGTGCCTCTGTGTCCTCCGGTGATCCTAATTGCATCTGCAAGATTTCACAGACTGGAGGAAAACAACCAATCAGAGCCGAGCTGGAGCTTGCCATCTCTGAGCAGCTGTCAATCACTCGTGAATTTCGATTTTAAATCTTGTAGTGTACTGTTTAGCTGTTAAATGAGAAAGTTTGTGACCCGGCAGCCATGTTGAGATCAGTTGAGGAAATACCAAGCACCGCCCACCAGCTGGAGCAAACTTTCTCATTTTACAGCTAAACAGTACACTACAAGATGTTTCTAGAAACATTTGAGACGAGAAATAGGCATTACAGTAACAGAATATTGATTCATATTTGATCAGCGCTGCCTAGTTTGACCGTTTGATCGGAGTTCGCGAGTGATTGACACCTGCCGCCGTTGAATGAACAGCCAATAGGAACGCTCTCTCTCTGAAATGACCTGTGATTGGCCAAAGTCTCCCGTCACGGGTTAGATTTTTTAAAGCTTGAAAACAGAACCATGAGGAGGAGCAGAAGTTTAGTTATCGCTCAGAACACTTGAATTACAACATGCTGAAAGGTTATTATGGATTTTTTGTCCAATGATGCCAAACACATTCTGCCTACTGAAGCTTTAAGTAAATATATTAAAGGAAATATAATATACTGTCTCTATAATAGGCTCCTAGTCCTTTGGGCTGTCACCTCAATGTGCCTTATATCTTTTAAGAGTTATGAATGGCCTGATTGGAAATTCAATATTGTCTAATATCTATAAATCCAATGCAAAGCACAAGATGGTATTGATCCCTTGTTGTCAATGGTGAAATGACATAAAATTTCTGCAAAATAAGCCAAAAGATAATTGGATTCCTTCAACTGACACTGCAACGTGTTAGCATTTATCAATGATATAGAATAATGGTGCACACAATGTATTCACACTGTAGATTATCTTGTAGTTACATCAATACATTGACACAACAATCCATAAGACGCTAATAAATGGACAGTCATCCAGGACAAGACCTTTAGGATCCCTGTTAAGTGGAAGTTAAGGTCCAAAAATCAGAGTCTGACTGAAAAATGAATCTGCCAACTCTGAACATCCCGTCCCCTTTTTAGGCTTTTTTTGCGACGGCGATGTCAAAACAACAGCATCACGCTTCTCTGAGCATCCTCTGCATCTAAGCTTCTCCATCGACGTAGGAGTTTCTACTCCTCCGAGGAAGTGTGCTGATTAATGAAGTGTTGAGGCACAATGAGAAGTGGCATAACTGACAGGCTGCCAGAAGCGGGGGTTTCCCACCCCCGAGCACCAGAGTGAGATGTTAAATAATACTAATGAGAGAAAGCAACACGGAGGCTTTGACGAGTGGGAGTGAAAGCATAAAAACTCCTCATGTGGCGCATTCATAATGGACTGCTCATTTGCAGCCAGTCCTGCTTAAAGTCAGCTTATTCCCTGCATTTCAAACGATCACAATCTACAAACGATAGTTGTGTTTACTTCTGCAGTTCTTTCCTGTTCCTATTCAATTTATTTGTTGTTTTTCCTTTTATCTTTGTTAATTTCCGCTGCCTGGTCTAGGTCTGAAAAAAGTAAATGGAATTATAAAGTAATCAGCTAATTGCGTTAATACGATGCAATCTCATCTGCCATATTGCATAACCTTTCTGTGTCGTGAGGGTCTGTTGGTTGAAAAAAGTGCTTAAAATGGTGTGAAGACCTTAAAAAAACTTCACAAAATCTGCAGAGCAGCTGACGTTTTTGCTGAGGAAAAGGTCACGTTAAAACAGCATAACAATAAACTGTAATAAGCCGTTTAAATGCAGACAAATCCCTTCTCAAATTACACAAACGCTGCGGTAATTTAACCTCGAAACAAACGTGGAAATGTCTACACCATGAATGTCTCTCTGCTACAAAGAGACAATGACATGTAGCTGCAATATTGCAAAGCGCTTACATGCTGCATGAATAATATTGTGTTAATGAAATGAGTTACGCTATACGCTTCCATTTCTCCCAGCTCCCTAGTTGTCGTCATTACCGGAACTCGGTGTCAGTTTCTGAATACTTAATGATATAATTCTCATATAAATGCATAACGTCAGTGGAGCAAGGACGTTAATTGTGAGCATATAGTGCTTATCCAAACTGGAGGCAGAGCTGCATCTGGCAGATTGCATATTGTAGCAAAGCAAACTCCATGGAGAATTACTGTCTTCCAAGCGTTGCGATAAAGGCACCGCCATCACACTCCCTTGGGAGCGGAATGCCATTATCCACATGGCCTTTCAGCGTGCTCAGTTAGAGGAAGTGGTGACATGTCTGTGAGTGACAGTTGCCGCCTCACCACTGAATTCCTCTCCTCGTTTGTGTGTGTGTGCGTGTGTGTGTTTGTGTGTTGCACATGTGCCCATCTCTCACCTCCCGGCAGCTGTTATTGCCCTGTTCTGCCGACAGTATGACATCATCAAAGACAACGACTCCAGTAACAGTAAGGAGAAGGCCAAGCCGTCGTCGGAGAGGAGCACGCCGGAGCACCACAGCGGAGGGCTGCTGAGGAGCAAGGTGAGCGTGTCTCCTCTGAATACAGGCCCACATAACAGCTCTGTCAAGCAGCTGTGTACGTACACCAGCAGCGTCTCTCTCAGAGTCGGCATGCACAAAAGCACCAACCGCTGTTGTTCATCAGCGGTGTTCTCACGACTTAACCATTTGAACGCCAAGCATATCGTGTACACGACTTTCCACGTTGTAAACACAAGCTCACGAGATTCATTTGAAGGCACCATTATTTACATATTCTCTTTTCTTACTCAGACATGTCAACATGTCTTATTTTTGTTCTGTGTTGTGCTGTTTGTATACCTTATCTTCCTGCAGAAACACTTTCCTCTAGTGAATAACATTAATGTAATCTAATCTTTGTAATCAGCCAACTCACACTGACGTTAACCTTTTTGGCACTTCACAACTGCTAACTTGGTTATGCTGGATATTAACATGATTACTGTAGTTTTGTAGGATGCAGGTACATCTGGCTCTGCTGGAAAACAAAGAGCTCTAATATGCCATGATTAATGATGGATCTATTGGGAGATGATGCTTGATCAATAAGTAAAATATTACCCAGTATCGAACCTTCTCGCTTGTGCTTTACTCGTCCACACATTCTCATATAAAATAGATTAACAGCAAGCAGCTGTTCCCATGATTAAAATGCAAGACACACATTGACATTTATGTGATTAGCAAATGCAATTTGCATGAGGAGGCATGTGGAGAATGCTTATGTGTGTTTAATTAGAAAATAAAGTAAAGTTATCACTGGTAAAAAAAAAAAAAAAAAAAAAATTATATTTTCCTTTTTATTCAAATACTTTTTTGGAAGATTCAATTTCATTCACAGTGACATAAATCTGTTCTAGACAGTGGGCAACCTGAAAAGTGAAGCCAATGCTGAAGTGCCTTAAACTTGCATTCTTTCTAATAGCCAGCAGGGGGCGACTCCTCTGGTTGCAAAAAGAAGTCTGATTGTATAGAAGTCTATGAGAAAATGACCCTACTTCTCAGAACTCTTGAATATACTGTTTTAAATCTGATGTATAAAATGCAACTTTCCCCATCAAATAGTATTCCACTGAGGAAAAAAATACATCTTGTATTCAAAAACGCACCTAATGGAAATGGTATATTTCCTACAGATGTAATCTCAGGACCCGTTCCTCAACTGCAGTCTCCAACAGTGCAAAATACTTACAAACAGCATGTCTGTTATGGAAAATATATATTGCATGTGCTATAACAATACAGAGTTGGTTCAAGGTTGAAACCCTGTGATGCCGGTCCATGCCTTGAAAAATAGAAAATCGAGACACAAGTGAAGCTTATCAAAAGATAACAGTGGACAGATATATGCAGTCACAGCTCAGTAATGAGGCCATGGCCGATCGATAATCAAGGTCATTTGCATTGTGAGTGTTGACCGCTGGCAGAGATTTAACGGAGCAACCATTTGAGTTTAAATATAAAACAGCCAAGGGGCAATCGTTGTAGGGTTCCTCATGTGTTGGCTTATCTCTCCTTCCAGTCCTCATTAGGTGGTCGGATGTTGAAGGTTTCTGTCAGAGACGTTCTGATGAGGACTTCAGAAGCTCTATAGGATCAGTCAATAGCGTATGGTTCAGCAAAAGTCCTGAAGGTATTTAGTGTCACCGATGGGATTCAGAAACAATTGTAAATGAAAAGAAAGATTGGGGTAAAAAGATACCACTGAACAATGGTGTGAAATACAACAATAAATACACCTTTTTACTTTTACTATGCCAAAATCTTCCGGCGCTTAAAGAGGAATGCAGATTATCAATGTCTTCCAGCATTTAGATAATACTACCTGGGTTCATGGCTCCTCTATTGGTTACTGTACCAGTAACACTTTGTCTTCTATGATCAAAGTATGTCTTTATTGTAGAGGAGAAAGTAAAATAGTAATCATGATTATCTTTTCTGTTGCAGTTTCATCCTTCTGTGCCGTCTATCAACATCATTGAAGTTTGAGAAGAAGGAAGCTGAAGTTAAATCCCTGTCTCTCTTCTACCATCGATGCATTTTCCACCTTTGTCACTGATGAGGAAAAAAAAGCTGATAACATGTTTAGTTTCTGTGGGTCATCATCAGTGAATAAGGTTGGCTGAGGCTGTGTTTGCAAAAGACACACATGCATGTAACACGGTATTTGTAGGAAAACACTAAACTACAGACACATGACCCTACACACACACACACACACACACACACACACACCATACCATACAGTAGCTACACAGAAACCTACTCCTGCAGGTTGATAGTACTAAACTAATGTTAACCCATGGTGCAGTTAACATTGATGACTTTGCCAGGTGCTTGGTATGTTATTGCAATACAAAACACACAATCATCTCTGGGAGGCCGGTCTTCATGACTTTAAATTCGCAGTGTATTTTTGATATTGGCATGTGCAATTAGTCACCACCACGTTCTCCTGTTATAGGCAACTCAGTTCTAAATAAATCAACATTTTTTCATTGCAAATAGTGTTAATATGTTGTCTCATATTATCTGACTGCTGTGGGCAGTTGATAAGGAGAGAAATATGTGTTCATTTCAAAGAACCGCCACAACGACATGTCTTATTTTTTTCTAATAATATTAAAATACCATTTTCTGGATAACATTGTATTTTTTCATATTTCATAAATAACAAGCATTATGTCTGTACATATTTCATTCATTTACTAAAGTTGCATGCAGGTCATTTGCCTGTAGACTAGCATTTGATGTGCATTGGGAGTTAGATGCCAAAAATGGAGAAATAAACATGATTGCAGTCCTGTGAAGCCGTTCATGTATTTCTTCTATTCTGCCTGCTTTTAGAACAGGACGTTATCTTTCATCATCCAGCGTTTCATTTCAGATCTTGTACATTTCCTGACAATTGTATTCCCTGAAGTGTAAAATAAACCCTCTTTTGAATGTCCCATCACCAAGTTGCAGCTAATGTAATGGAGTTTCTCTCACTGAAGTGCATAAATCACCTCCACTTCCGCACAAAATGCACATTCACACACAAACTGCTCGTCAACTGTCACAAAGATGCATTTTGTGCATTAAATGCTGGCCCGAGACTTACAGTACAGTTGAAAACAGCACTTCATGCACAAAATGCTTGCCAAGCTGTGTCACAAAAAGTGTTTTAATGCAGGTAATACCTCAAAAGTGCTACAGATTAATTAGCTAATAATATGGTGGTTAAATATTATAGTCGGTCCCTTCATTTTGAGGTACAAAATGCATGTAGTGCAGAAAAGTGATGCATTAAATCCCGACGTGAACCGTATTTGGTGCAACAACTGCAGCATTTTTGTTGCTCAGCCTGAATCTGGTGTATTTGACACCTGGTGCATCAAAATCGGTTGGTGGAATTTATGTTCCCTTAAAGAACTTTAAGACACCACAATCAATCTTAAATATTGGCTGATATTGTGAACAAATAAGCATAGATAAAATGAGCTTCCTGAGTTTAGATTCATAGTCTTAAAATTAAGCAATGCTGTTTTCCAACTCATACGTTTGAGAAAGCCACATAACATGGCTGGGATTGTGATGTGATGTAAGGCACTGAAGGATCTGGCGGTATCTAGCGATGAGGTTAGGAGATTGCAACCAACTGAAGCGTCTCCCGTGTGTCAAACGCGTTGGAGAGCTGCGGTGGCCGACGCAAAATCGTGAATGGCCCCTCTTTAGAGACATTTCTTGTAAGAGTAGCATAGGTCATTTGGAGCAGAGCCAGTGGTTAGAGTGTGTGTGTACGTGGCAAGTGAGTGATGAAGCAAGAGAGAGAGAGCGGCGGCGGCGACGGGATCTACTCCAGCCCAAACAGGAAAAGTTAACGTGGGCTGTAGAAACATTGCGGTGCAACATGGTGGACTCCGTGAAGAGGGGACCCGCTCCGACCGATTCTTATTATCAGGTGATAATACACTAAAGAAAACGTATTTATATTATATTATATTCCATTTCTGCCAATAGATCCCCCTAATTACGCACTGGTCCTTTAAGTTATTAACAGGAAAAGGGCACAATGAACACAAGCTATATTCACACAGAGCCTTAACTCTCTACTAAACATCCTGCATTAGAGAAGTAAGCAGCTAAAACAAACAAAGAGCTAATAGAACAATGGCCAAGTGTCAGGGAGAAGAAAACACTGAATTTGTATGTATTAGATATTCAAAGAAATACATGATACAGACAGAGAATGGTGTTAAAAAATAACAGGAAGACTCATCTCTGATGCAATATTCACAGGAAATAATCTGCTCCAAATCCATACAAATCGCTTGTTTTACACAAACTTCCTGCAGTTATTGCGTTCACCATTTGGGTTAATTGTACAGTATATCAGTTGTTCTGTACTGTTATTGTTGAAAATATGTCACTTAGTCAGGGGTCGTCAGTTTACTCAATGATAGAAAAGGGGTCCCTTAAGGAAAAAGGTTTGGAACCAGTGATGTAAGGGATAACAGGCAGGGATTTTGAAGCTCAGGTCTTGTTGAAGCTCTTCAATTCAAGAGCTCTTGAGTCGAACGGCTGCATTGATACTCTCGGTGATGCTGAACATGATTGGACCAGGAGAAAGCTCAGTGGAAATCCAAGACATCGGTCACACTACCAAAGATTACAGGATATTCCTACAGTTCATTGATTGCAAACACATAGTATGAAGCTACTGTACCTATCTGTTCACTTTATATTTACTATAATAAAACCTCAAAATCAAGCAGTTATCTCAACAACAATTGCTACAATGAAGCAGAGGTTACGAGACAAACACTGTCTGCTGCCGTACAACTTCAATGAGCCATTTCACCTGGCCTTTAAACTAGAATGTTCCTCATCAAAAATGTAATTACACAGACGTACCTAAGAATACAGCTCATCCTGAAATAGAAGGTGATTACAGCCTCTCTGGGATTAATAGGTAATATTGTACACCCTCTCCTTTTTTCCCTTAACTTTGTCTCTGCAGACTTCTTTCCATTAGATGTTCAGGTGATTTATGGGCTGAGATAAGCTTTGGTTAGATGTGAATATAGGGTTTGAATAGGAGTCTACTTTCATTAATGTAGTACTTGGTCCCATCGCTCCATGTGCAGCGATATTATCCTCTGTTCTCCACATGTACTTTATTTCTACCTTGAGCAGAAATAGATGAACAAGAAGGCCTGATATTCAAATAGATAGTCAAAATGTATCTCTAAATTTGCTACCGTTACTGGTCATGTTAAAATAGTTTTTCAGAGGTAAAAGGTTTGTTGAAGGTGAAAACTGCTGCTAGTGCGTGTCCTGAAATATTGTACATGATAAATACATCATAAAACCAGACTGATGCTTCACTGCTATGTGCCAAATAACCTGCATATATACTAACTGCAATGGGAACACTTACAGGTTATTTCCCTCCATATTCCAGTAGTTAAAACTTTAGCTTATCTGACCTCCACATGCCAGTCTCAATAGATCCTCAATATCAAACGGTACAGCCATTACCAACACATTAAGCCATTAGAGTAGTGTGGAACACCTTATCAGTAGTGAATTAGCCATTTCAAAATAGTATCAAATAGACAATTAGCAATTAATGACACAGTTATGAATACTAAATGAGCTGTTCATTAGCAGATCCCTGGACACCACAGACAAATTACACACTGGTAATGAACATTTTGCCCCAAAGTTAAACAAGAATTCCTAAAATAGTATCTTATATAAACTGTACTGTGAGAATAGTTGTGGAATGTATTATAGAAGAATAATCTTGTAATGTGTAGCGTCAGAGTTGGTTTGGGTCACAGTTCAGGATGCAAAAATGAAGGTGCTGCTTCATCCAATCTATTATTCTTACTCTTATTCTTTCATCATTACAGCACAGAGGTGGGACCAAGTCATTGTTTTGCAAGTCACAAGCAAGTCCCAAATCCTAAACTTTGCGTTTCGGGTCCTAAACAAGTCATAATTCTTCTCTTCACTAAATCTAATGCCATTTTAACAACAGAGTAATAATTTATTCAATTTACAAAAATCATGCTCTTTTTACTTTGTTAAAACAAATGCGACTGTACTTAATAATAATAATACAAATCTGAGGAATTAAAGGGGACCTATTATGCTTTTGTGCTTTTTCCATTTCCTTTAATGTGTTACATCGTTTTTTTTGTGCATGTAAAAGGTCTGAAAAAGTTACAAAGCCCAAAGTCCACGCCAAAGGAAGTTACTCTCCCACCACAGAAACACTGCTCCTGAACTGCCTGAAACGCCTGGTTTGAAGTCCCGCCTTTTCCTCCATAACATGGTGATGTCACCAAGTAAAACACATATGCAAAATTCCTGCCTAGCGGCTAGTTTGGCACGCCCTCCAACAAAGCTAGTTAGAGCGGAGTCCGAAGAGTTTGGTTTGGTTGACCAATCACAACAGTGGGCCAGCTGACCAATCAGAGCAGACTGGGCTTTTCTCAGAACGGGGTAGGTGCTGCAGCACAGCCGGTATGAGAAAAATAAAGTGTTAGCATGTAAACATGTTCTAGCAGAAACCTAAAATATAAGCATGCACCTGTAAATAAGCATAATAGGTCCTCTGTAAGTGTCAACTTGCTGGAAATGAACAGCGTTAACCTTAGTTCATTCTGGAAATGAATTGATTCATGGCACACTTTTAAAATAATTTAATAATCTTTGGGCTTGGGGGAAGGTCTAAGTATAAGTGAAGTCGCAAGTCATTGGTGTTAAAGTCCAAGTCAAGTTGCAAGTCTGTTTTTTGTCAAGTTGAGTCTAAAGTCATCAAATTTGTTCTGTGAATCGAGTCCACACCTCTGCAGCACACTCAAATATTTAGTAAATGACACTACAATTTGTCCATAAAAACAGGATTTGACTGGCCGCTGTAGACTCTGATGACTCTGTCTGCACTGAGCTCCCATCTGTCAATGATCAACCAGGAGAGCACTAAGCAGTTTAAGTGGAGAAAAGCCGACCGTCTCTTGTCATTGTCTCAACATCTCCAGTCATTCTGGCATACTGATCAAAACAAAGCCAACATCAAAAGCATTTAAAAAAAAAAACTGAAATTGTGAATTGTTGTCACCACTCAAATGTAACGCCAAAGCTCACAGAAGCAGCAAACAAGCAGCATTGATGTGTCTGTGGTTGTCAATGCAGCACATGAAATAACACCGAGCAGCTTCTCAGTCTCCAGTGACTTCTCTGAAAATATCAAAGTGCGCTTTTTTTCTACAGCTTTTTCTTTGGTGCTCACCGGAGGCTGATCTCCCTCCTGAAGACAGGTCTGATTCTCCACAGAGACAGGGTGATCACATTTGAGTTTTCTGGAGAGTCCAGTCCTCCAGGATTAGAAATCAAACTTCTAAGGGCAGAGGATTCACCAGTCGTCCTCCCTACAGGCTGATAAAAGTAGACGGGTTGATAAATGTGAAATGAATACTGTTTTCTGTCATTTGTATTTATCACACATGATCTTACAAATACAGATTACAAACTACTACTTTTCAAACCCCTCTGATTTTTCCCCCACAGCCTGATAACGAGACTGGAGGCACCCTGCCATGATGCAGCCTCCACATCTTTACAAAATTAAAATGATATTTGCATACCTCTATAAACAGTCATCAGACTAAACAAACACTCACACAGAGCACTGCCGTCTCACAGAACACGCACGCACAAATTTGATTTGATTGGGTTTTACACCTGCAAAATATGGGGGATAAAAGCCCTTCTCTGAACCCTTGACAACTTTTCGGTGAAGTGCTCCAGATGAGCATAAATATTCATTCTTTAACCCCTTGAGACACACCGGATCGCGAGCGATCACGACCGACTTTACTGTATTTCAGAGGCTGGAACAGGCTCAAAGAGAGTGAGAGTGAAGGTACAGATATCATATGAAACTAGAAAACTTAAGGAATCCATTGGTATCAATCATGTCATGTCACATGAAAAACTGGCATGGCCACATGCAAAAACATGCAGTTTTTTTAATGCAATAATAATAACACATAATAATTAATTAATAACACATATAAATGTGTTATTTTCACCTATTCTAAAATGGTGTATTTGAATATTGGGGTCACTAAACAGTCAATTGCATAAATTGGGTATCACTGTAAAGCTGAGACTCTTGTGGATCCAATGAGCCCAATTATATTCATGTGTGATGATGTTAGTCCTTATAGGAGCCATTTCATTATAATGAGACCATTTTTTTAAACTTGACGTCACTGTATAAAATTAACTTTTGTGACCTCTAGGATAATCACAGCCTCATTAAACTTTAAAAACCACAAACTAGAGACGTAGAGCATTCAGAGGATGTGTGTCTTTCCTAGGTATACTGACAATAAGGGGGGTTTATGAGTAGTTTCCAGAACAGAAGTGCTTGCTGTCCAATCACCGAAAAAATATAATCCGTTTTTTCTATGATGTTCCTCGAGGTCTTGGTGTCTCAATGTGGTATTTTGGAGGGAATATTGATTTTTATCCATTCTTGAGGTTAAAAATGGTTAATTTCAGCACCAAATCTGTGTAACTAATGGTATCAACCCAAAAATTGCTTCTGTAACACATGGGACATAATAGAGCATGGGAGTGGCCATCATATACTGCTTGAACAAAAACAGAAACCTTCTTTGCGTCAGGTTCTTTGTCTATATAGCATATTTAAAGGGCAACTACTGTATGGCCATTTTAAAAATTCATACATGTTATTCCTATTGGTCTAGTGGCCTTTACGCACCAGGGGCATTTTTTTTGTGTGTTTTTTGACAGTATATTTTTAAGGTTGATTTTCCTGAGCTTTCTGAGCTGTGCAGAAGTTGTACCTATATTTATGATGATTATAAAATAACAACTCATGAGAGTAACACAAATATCGATTGAACTTTCCTAGGCCATGGAAATAACATATTGGAATTCTTCATTTAGGTGGTGCTCCCCTTTAAAGATTACTCCGGTTGGCAGTATGATACATCTTTCTGAAAAAGTTATAGGTGCAGCAAATATTAATTGTACGTAAAATTGAATTGCCTGGGTTAGGAATCAAAGTTCATGTGGACATTTTTTTTATTATTAATTCTGATTGAGAAAACAGACAAGATATTGTTGCCTTGCACCTGGTATGCATTATTCACATTTTCAATTATAAGCAGAGGGCTGAATGAACAAACATATCGATGCGATCGTGCCAGTCATACAGACAAACAAGAAACTGTCCTTGCTTTGGATCGACCACAGTAAGCTGGAAAAACTGTATGGATTAACATTTGATGTTTAAACTGAAATGTTCTGGATAGATGAGTAGAGGGGCCACGATAAATAAAGTGCTTGTCTGCACAGTGAGCTGCTGTGGTTTAATTGGTTTCCTTTTGAAGATGATTTGTTGAAACTCATTATTGATCAAATTATAGAGCAATCTTGGAATCAAATTGATTTGCTATAAAAAGACATTGCAATCATATTGTCTAGCACTGCTGACCGTCAAAGTGTATCTTTGCAATTATACTGTATATGACAGAAGAAGTCCAACAAAACACCGGCTTCTGCAAATGGCCTTTTATATTCAATAAGAAAATGCAATGAAATATGTGTACAAAGTCTTTTATTATGCATAAATATGTAACAAACCATAACAGTTTCCAAATTATGTACATTTTTTACACAGTTTAGGACAACTACTTGTGGTTTCTACACAACTTGCTATTATCATAATAACACAACACTGTTGGAAACCCACTAATTGCATAGATAGAAAATAAGCACCTTCTTTGAAAAGTAAACCGATACTGTAAACATCAGTGGTGAATTTAGACAATAATAGCTTATCCGAAAAATTCTGAATGCCTCAAATGTTTTCTGGCCTCAAACCTCCACAGGCTGATTTATATTCAGGGCACTCCAGACTCAAATTGGCATGTTATACCTCCAAGTGCAGGTCTGTCCCCGGCTGCACCAAAGAACCGCATCCATTCAACATTTGCTGGGTATCAGTGTGCTCTATACAGAATACTGCCTACATTAAACAAAACCTCAATCTAGCAGATCAATTCGTGCCATAGTACAATTTATACAGGGAATGATCAATTCTGAATAATAACCCAGAGGGACTTGGCTGCAAAATAACATTTTATTACACTACTTTTTATGCTTGAAAATCAGTTAACCTGTTGTGCCTGCAACTGAAATTATTCATTTCCTTTGGTGGAAGTGCTCTCTGGGAAATTTTCAAAAATGGGTCAAACTGTTTGGCTGAAGTGAGTTTTTTTTTTTAATCATACTATATCTAGTCTTTGGGCACATGGGACTACTGTTAGACGCTCATTATATTTTAGGAAAAAGCAGTCGTCCCATGTGCCCAAAGACTAAATATAATATGATAAGAAAATGGCTGTGTCTCAGAAACTACAAGGAGCACAATCAAATATTTGGTATCTATGAACTCATAACAAATTGAATATCAAAGATATGCACACGTATACAGTGTACGCTTGTTATACCCGTTATTATTCAATAACATTTTTATTCAACGTATTATCATTCACAGTCGCTCGATATACTACGCCACCTGCTCTGCACGTTGTACTACGTCATTTGCTGCGGCCGTCCGCAGACTTAAAAGTGTATTTCTGATATGTAACAGACGACCATAATCTGCGACAAAATACGTTTCTTTCCAAATGTAATTGAGAATGCAATTTAGTTGTGTGGGAGCGTAATTTTGACAGGGCTGATAATAATGCAGCTTGTGGTGAAGCTGTGCAGAAGCAACTCCACCTTTTATCCATATGAGTAAATGTCTTTCAAAACTCTGTTTGTCTGTTGTCATTATTGAAAACCAATTCAGAGTCTGAGAGCTCCTGGACAACAGCCCATCTCCAAATATCACCCAATAGCACAGAATCAGCAGATATTGAAGAAACCACACACGAATCAATCAATTAAGTCAATGACGGAGCTGAAAAGGTGAGAAAATCATTTCTACTCGTGAGAAAAGATGTTGGAGAGAAAGGTAAGGCAAAAAAATGACAACGTTGCATTTTGACTGTGCACTCGGCTGAACGGTCAATACTCGATTGCAAACATGGCTCGATAGATCCTCCGTAGACATGCTGGAGGCTATTTATGATACCCAAAACAGTAAAGGGCTTCCTTTCTCTTCGAAGATGCAATGGATTCGGCATTTCAGCCAGTCAGGAACGAAACAATGCAATTAAGCTTCGTGGCGTAACCTGATAAAGCCATCCAATTATTCTGCAGCGGGTGTCATGACAACGACACTGAGCCCCCGCTACCTCCCGTCTCAGTCATGACGCCATGAATACAGAGAGGACCACTTCAGCCAGACTGGGGCACAATACAATATCCTTTTGACAGTAAACGTCATCTAAGCAGCGGATAAAAATAATTTAAGTCTTAGCAGAGCAACAACTCATCTATAATAAGATTTGGAACAAAAGACGTGTTTTGTGCACCCATTGCAGTTAAGAGAGGGAAATGTGAACTGTGTCGATCACAGGTGGACTTTCACTTGATAACTGTACATGGGATACTGGTGGCTACTTTGAAAAAATAAAGCAATTCCTGCAGTAATAAAACACATACCATTACATTTGTACAAATTGTCTAAGCTAATGCAAAACATACAAGCATCTACACTTTCACATCTCAACAAGAGTGGTAATTATTTTTTAAAAACAACCTGTGTGAAGCCCTGATTCTATTAATCCTACATCATGTATAATGATACAATATGCATACATAAATTACACAGCTCTGACATTGAAAAAATACAGCATATGGAAATAGGTTTCTATACTCTAATAGTTTGGCCTTGGCATACACGTGTCCTTGTAACCTTACATCATCGCTGTTCTTTAACAGTAGCATCATCTTTATGTACAGTGACAGCTGACTGATTGAGGAGACGGCAGAATGTAAAATAGTCATTATATTTTGGTTACATAAGCCGTATTCATATGAGACAGCATTGAAAGTGATTGTTACAGGAATGTCCGCCTGCTTCTGCGAGAGAAAGGTTTGCTGTTGGGTGGTGAAGATTGTTTTCTTTACATTGCAAACATAATCTATACACATTGTTAACATAAAGCAGGCAAGCGCAAGCATTATCAATGAAATATTCATTTTCATTCTTAAATTATTGTGTGTTTTTTGGTGGATTCAACGTCTTTAAAACTAGATTGAGAAGTGTTTACCTTAAAGGGGCACTCCATCAATTTTACACATCAAGTTCAAGTTTGTTTGTCATGATTAGTACTACTCAAAAACTGCAAAAACAGATGTATAATGTCTTGGCTCCAAAGTCTGTGAAAATAACCCAGGTGATGTCATAGTGATGTCATCAGGGTTATCTTCTTTCTTAATCTTAACTCAAAGCCTGTCTTACAAACTGGGAGCATGGAGCTTGGATTATGTGGGTGTTTACCAGGCAGGTAGGGTATAATAGGGATGTCACGAGAACCGATACTTCGGTACCAAGTCAATGCCAAAATTCTGAAAATGTGATGGTATTCGTTTATCTGCAGTACAGCAGGTACCGTCAGGGCTCGAGACGAACAGCGTTCCGGGGACAACAGAAAATGTGTTTGGGACACAGTAAACTCACTATGACTATGCGTCCAGGGGATGCACTCTATTTGCTACATTGCGAACAACAAATCCATGTTTAAAATCGGCAGGACAAGAGCTAGTAATGTTAGCTGTTAACTAACTTTAACGGCAGGTGCAATTGATTTACATTATGAGGTGTTCAGGCTCTATTTAGTAAAAAAAAAATGTATTGGGTAAAGGTAAATTCTAATGCTATCATGTTCAAATGTAATCTTGTATAATATAGCTTTTGGTGAGAAACTTGAATAAATAGAGTTGTTTGAAGATGTTTTCACAGCAATATAAAATAGATAATAGATATAAGAATCTGCTGCTTAAATGTTTATCATTCTTTTAATAATCTGTCTCTTTTGAGTCACCCAACGTTATGAAAGTGCAATACTAAATCACTGGAGTAACCCTTTAAATGCCAAACTGTAGTGGGTTGTCAAGTGCATTGCTAATGGACCTAAGCTCTAGTTTACTAAATGCATTGCTGAGACTAGTGTCTAACACAACAGAGCAAAACTGAGCTTGAAGGTTGATTCTTGACCTTCCAAAGCTTTTAACAACTTCTCATGGCCTTCCTCTGCAGATAAAGTTGCTCAGTTGTCATGGTGATTGTTTAGTTTGTTATCACACGGCCTAATAGATAATTTATTTCTATTATTTGATACCACCCCCTCCGGATCTATACAACCACTTGTTATATAACAAACTAAACCATCTTCATGATAACTGAGCAAATCCATCAGCTAAAGAAGGCCAAGAGATTTGGCTTGACTTGGATACACAAAGTAAGCAGTCCTTGTGTTGGGAACTTGTGTATACACTGTACCATATGCTGTAAATGGTACACGTATGCCTCATTCAGAAACATTTTCTTAATTTTCAAGGTGGATTCTGGCCTTTTTATGACACATTTATGCCGCAATCAATAAAAAGATGACACATGGGTACAGTATGTCTAATTACTACATCTCATGCCGTTTCATTCTTCAAAGAACTGCTTGAATCAGCACAACAAACTGAATGATGAACGCATAATTCATCAAATATCATGGCTGAAGATTTTGTACCAGCTGTGCTGATGACCTCTAACACTGGACATGAGTCTGGCAGCTGTTACTCCGTCAAGCAAACGACGGCATCAGAGAACTTTCACACTTTCAGAAAGAGATGGCAGCCTTATGTACACATGTCTCTGGACTTCTTGATGCTGAGAAAACCTTAAAATCCATGTGTGAAAGTACTTTTCTTTTCTTTTTTTTTTACAAATTTTGATTAAAAGAAGGAGACTCCATCTCATGAATCTTCTGAGGGAACGTCTTTGAGTAGAAATTTGTAATTCTTGCTTGTCTCGCTACGTTGTATTCCACATTGTGTGCATTGTCTTTCATCTGGCAGTTTGTGAGAGTTTGGCTGAAGATGGCTGTTTACACTGAGTAGAGTGTGTGTTGACTGGCAGGCATTCACAGAAATAGTAGTTTATAATATCAGGGTATCCATTCTGTCTTCTCTGCAGCAGCCACAGGAAATCAAACAGAGCCTCTCCTCTCGGGTTGTGCATCGGGAAGCGTGTTATATTTTCCTGTCTGTTCAAGCGATGTATGCTGTTTTGTTTTGTTGGCCTCTGGTATGGTTTCTGTCTATTTTCTGTGGTGCTGTACAGTAAATTGGGCAGTTATTGCCGGCGCGTGTTATTTAAATTCATTGTTGCAGAGAGACAACAGATTCCCGTCGGGGACCTCGCCAAGACTCAGAGCTGCATTGTCAGAGACGGGTTCGGAGCAGGGCTCGGCCAGTCTGACAGACACAGGAAGAGAGAAAGAGGGAAAAGTAAGATTTCTACAGAGGTCAGGATATGCAAAGATTGAGAACTGAGAGTAGAAGAACAGATAAAATGTAGTAGGAGCATGCAGAGCATTTGAATTAGTGGAATGATGGTCAATGAGTGGGAGGGCAAACATAGAGAGAGTCATCAGTGGCAGACATTACAATATCTATGAGGTCACTCATACAAACAACACAATCACAATCAAGACCAGATGATAACTATAGAGCAGGCAAGTGAACGCAACTGCTACTTTCTACAACACACTGATAAGATTGATCATGTTTTCTTTGTGTATGATGTGCAGTTGATGATAATAGCTACATGAATAACTTTGTGCCTGAATACAAACTTGGAGATTTTGAACTAAGGTGAGGATTTAAATTACTGTTTCTCAAAAGACAGAACATTGAATAAATTACAAATCTATCAATTTTTGGTCATTAAAATCAGGCATTTTCACCATCAAAAATATAATTTTTAGTAGGGCTGTCAATCGATTAAAACATTTAATTTCAATTAATCGCATGATTGTCCATAGTTAATCAATTAATCGCAAATTAATCACACTTTTTATCTGTTTAAAACATACCTTAAAGGGAGATTTGTCAAGTATTTAATAATTGTCAGCTACAGTATATAATACTACTGTATGCTTGCTTTATGCAAATGTATATATTTATTATTGGAAATCAATTAACAACACAAAACAAAGACAAATATTGTCCAGAAACCCTCACAGGTACTGCATTTAGCATAAAAAAAATGCTCAAATCATAACATGGCAAACTGCAGCCCAACAGGAAACAGCTGTCAGTGTGTCAGTGTGTTGACTTGACTATGACTTGCCCCAAACTGCATGTGATTATCATAAAGTGGGCATGTCTGTAAAGGGGAGACTCGTGGGTACCCATAGAAACCATTTTCATTCACATATCTTGAGGTCAGAGGTCAAGGGACTTCTTTGAAAATGCCCATGCCAGTTTTTCCTTGCCAAAATTTAGTGCAAGTTTGGAGCGTTATTTCACCTCCTACGCGACAGGCTAGTGTGACATGGTTGGTACCACTGGCTTCTGATTTTGATACCAGTATCTTCAACCTCGCTTTAAAACTGAGCCCGCTACAACCTCCGAAAGATTGACTGTGTTAATGCATTAAAGAAATTAGTGGCGTTAAAATGAATTTGTATTAACACGTTATTATCGCGTTAACGTTGACAGCCCTAATTATTAGATAACAAAAGGAATAATTTATTCCTAACCAAATCCCCACAACTGACACCTCTGAAAATAATAGTAGCTTATCAATAATTGAAGTTTGCAAGAAAAAAAAGTCGGGCCTGATTTACTTATATTCAAGAGGCTAAATAATTTCAATGTGGTTTTGTACAGTTTCCCTCATTGAGGGGGTCCTTGAGGCATCACAAATGCTCCAAAGATGAGAACCACTATTGATTTATATGATTTGCTTATTTCTGGACAAAACTGAAATAGTACTGTACAGAAATCAGAGGTATTCTAAATGTAAGGCCTCATGCAACATGCAACATCAAGCACGAGTAAGTAACATGCCGGTCACATCACTTACCGGTGTCCATCTCCTCTACTTCCATGTTGCTGCATGTCAGATAGAAGACAGAGGAAATCAGGCCTAAGTGACTAAATAATAAATAAAACACTCAGAATGTCTCTTACTGGAGACTGTTTACAGAACAGCATGTGCTGTCCCGGCGCCACCGTGCACGAAGTAAAAAAACACTCTAGAGGCTTAGAATACAAAAAATAATACCTCGCCACAAGTTTAACTCTGAGGTCACCGTTAATTGAAGCAATCTTAAATACAAATTAAAGTATTTAAATAAACGCATTTGAACTGAGGTTGATGTCAATAGTTGAATATACTTGAATAACTATCTTCTACTCTCACAATTGGATTCTTCACAGAGCCCTAAACCCTGACCTGTGCTGCTGATACAGTTAATTAAAAATGATTCGACTGAAGCTGGTTTGGCAGGACTATAAAGCACTGCTAGTGACCCCTAAAGGCTGTGCTGCTACATACACACATAATGGCTTAAAGTGAATCACCAGCCCACAGACCAACAAACTGGCCTCCAATGTCATCTTTAAATTCACACTCTCTCTTAAAGAGGCAAAGCAGAGACATTAGCTTAGTGATAATGGTTCTCTGTACTGACAGCCTACAAAACAACAAACCTAAAGTAAAAAAATTATGCCTGAAAAGGTGCTAAATCACAAATTCATAGCATATCTATGATTGAGGGATTGCCTCCACATGGCTCTCAACATTGCAACGCCGTAGCCCAAACAACTGTTGCACAAACAGTGCCAGCAACAGCAACAGTGTTCAGGACGCAATACTCCACTATATCTTTAAATATCAAATAGTTGACTAGTCATTTGAACATTTTTTGTTATACCGTAAGCTACACAAAGCTCTTAAAAGTACAGAGCAGTTGAGGACCGAACAGTTCATGACTGTGGCCAGGGAACAAAACCTGATGATGATATAGACGGTTACAATATTGTAACCCTAGTTCTATAAGCACAGGCTCCGCCCTCTACTGGACACAGCCTCCGTCCTTTCCACCTTTCAGCTTTCTCTGTAGAGAAAAAGGATGGCGGACAGTGATGTGGGGTCCGCACGTATTCGGGTCCGCATGTCCCGATTGGCGTACTGCTTTGTGATCGAGCAAAATCTAATGCTTGACCGTAGAGCTAACCATGGCAGTAGTCAAAAGTGCGATCCCTGAACATTCACAGCCCTCCTCTACTGATCTAAAAGCACTCTCAAAGTAACACTGAGGAGGTGTGACAGCCATGACAACTCAATGTGATCCAGGGTCTTTCATGTTTCAGGACAGATCTTATCCACCATTTGCCACAGCAGAGCCTGACATCCTTGCTGACCTCGGCTGTGGAGGTTTGCTTTAACACTCTCCCACAATCCTTTAGCATTTCCTCAAGGATGTCAGATTTAGATCTAAGTGTTCCTCCATTTGACATCCACACATTAGGTCAGTATTTCCTCGTCCCTGCTGAGAACAGCCTCAGGGATGACCTGCCTTCCTCTTCCCATCTCCTCCTCCACACCCAGCCAGCTTCTACGTACACTTCTGTATATAATCTCTGCCTCATTTGCTTGAACCAAAGTGTTGCATGCTCCAACACAACAAACATATATTAGCCGCAGGCAACACAGCTTAATGAGTTGCGATCTCTTTAATGTGCGAGGCACCATCCCTCCGCTGCTCTTCTCTCTTTGTGGAGGGGATAATACAGCACTGCAGGACACACATCCACACATATCAGCTGGTTATATGAGGAAATGAAAAGCCACGCAGGGGGCTCAGACACTCACTGGACTGTTTGACCTACATTCCTAACAGCTCGTTGTGCACATTACCACAGAGTATGTCAGAGGGACCAAGTGCATGATGTTGTAAGCGTTAATCATGTTTTATGTCTCTGTGTGTCTCAGAAGGAGGCTACGACACAAAGCACATTTTACCCGCGAGACCCACATTTCACATTTTAGTTTCACAGACTGTCACACTCTCAGAGTAAACAAAAAAGTGTTGCATTTGTAATCCTTGTTCAGAGACAAAACACTGATGCAATGTGGAGTGCCCTTCCTGGCTCCTGACAGCTCTGTCGTGAGAGGTGGCGATCATGTTGGCAGTAAAGGAAACGATAGTCACTTCTATTGTCACAAGAGTTCAGACTGCTCACTGGTTACACATGATTTCTATAGTCAACCAGCTTAAGGTTTAACACAAGCTTGCAATAGCCTATTCCAGGCTGTTCTCATACTTCATTCGCAGCTTATCATGAACCGAGAAGTATAAAGAGTGACAAACGGCACATAGGGAGGACGTTCGTATCCCGTGTGAAACCAGAAGTCAACGATTTTTACGCAAGTTACGCCACTTCCGTAGTTATTTTAACCCAAATCACCATCTTTTACGAAACCTAACTAAGTTTTGTTGCCTAAACCTAACTAAGTTTTGTTGCCTAAACCTAACTAAGTTTTTTCCTGTGAAGACAGAAGTATATTTCAAAAAGACCATATGCATGTAACAAGCGGAAATTGACACGTGTTGCTGGACATTCGTAGGAAAACGCACGTAAATGAGGAACAACTTTTCGTAAGATATCATACGAACTGGTGTAAGAGGATTGGTTGCCTATTCACATGCATCGTTATACAGTGATATATAATATGGTGTATAAGCAAATCAAATAATATAACTGATTTAAAAAAATGCTTTTAACAATCATCAGTAAAAAGTGAATGGACTACAGCATTGGGTTGTAGGAGTCAAAGCTGGGCTATTATCACAACACTATTGTAGTACAAGGTAGTGTATCAAGTCATCTCCAACTACTTGAAATGGTCTTTTATTTGCTTTAAATAGAGCTGACAATTGCTTGACTCGAAAACTGCCTTGTTGTATTCAGCTCTTTTAAAAATGACAAGCCATCACGACCCAATTCACAATAGGCTTCATCTATGAATCACGAGAAGAGCAAATTTGTGTGTAAATGAACGTTCCTGACCATCTTTACTGCCATTTCTGCATCACTTTATATTATCTTGAACAGGTAAACCAGCCATTTCTAAGAGATATACGTTCGATAAATCACAACTTAATTTTATGCATCTGTTATTGAAAACACATACATGTTAAATACTTTATAAATTAGACCAAATAAATGCATTAATGACTGCTCTACAACACCTCCAGTAACTACAGTCATTAGTTATGTTAAGTTTTGACTTCTTTCTACTGCTAACCGCAGAGCATTTATTTAAAATTGTACTAAATCTCCAAAAGCTGTCATGACTTGCACAAATATATTTTCAAACACCAAAATAAGTTCCCATACAATCAACATAATTATCCTTTCTACATCAGCTCATTGCCATTGATGTAATGTCATCATTTTCGCATGGAGTTACCTGAGAAAAGGAGGTTGTGTGTCCCTGTCTGTGTGTGTCAGTGTGTGTGCATTTCAATAAATATTTATGTCAGTCAGTGTCAGAAGAAGGTTTTCTTCTTTAAAAGAGTCTGAGCGGTTACTGACAGCTGACCATCACCCTCACTGCAACTGTCATCCTCTGAAATGGCTTGACAGCATTCAAAAGGAGATCTATTTCTATTTAGCAATAGAGTCAACATAAAAATGGTTTCATAAATTTGGTTTTCAGGGGGGGAACATTTGAGTATTTTGTGCGCTGTTGTTTCCTAAATTAAAGAATGCATCCACAGTATTCAGCAGACTAGCAGTAATAAGCAAAGGTTACCTTGAGAAGGCGTCATCGAGTCCATCCTCCACGTCCTGTTGGGACATGAACAATATGAATCAATACACACATAAATTACTTCACATTACAATTTTGCTGCTTCTGTGCTTTCAAGCTTCTCCACTGAGTCAGCGGTTTGTTATAACTTATCTTATCCAAGCGACACACAAATTAATTTATGAGCTAATTAATGAAACGCTGCACAATGCAGATTTTTGATGTGTACTTTGTGTTCCAATCACTGTGATTGTATGACAATATAGCATGAATTATATAAGAGGGAAATCTGAAGACATATAGACAAGGATCATTTTTTTTCCCAATTTAAATCGCCTTGAATTGTGTTCATTTATGAGATGCTAATAGATATGATAAAATAAATATTCTGTTCAATTTGCACTGAAAATAATACAAAATGTAACTTTATGTAAGGCAAACAAGGAGGGATTATAAACTACAATTCTCAATTAAAGCATAACTCCTCCCAAAAAGAGAAAAATCCCATCAGGCAAAATATGTAACAATGAACAGAGATGAATTTGTGTGAGATCAGCCTGTAGGAGTCATTCTCATGAATATGATGCCACCTAGTGTTGAGAATCTGTAACACCAGGATGATGACCGATGAGCCCATAGAAATAGAATTTAAAATGATTTAACTACATGTAACTACTCCAATTACACCCAAATCAGCGTCAGAAATAACTTGGGGCAAAGAGCATAACTGTCCCATAATTCAAGGTATTTGCCCCATAAAACACAATAAAGGGGGCAAACAAAATTGTGTGATTGTGTAAGAAAATGCCTTCAAATTTCAAACAAAAAAAGGCAAAAAATCACCCAAAATTGCCCCGTAAAAAATATTTTATCCTCTACCCTGACTTAAATAATTACTGGAGTACTTAGAATCATATTTTAAATCATATGAAAAGTAGCTCAAAAGTTTATTTCATCATTCGCTGTCAATCACATTTGTCAAAATGTTTAAATGAACATTAGAAATGAAGAAATTAAATTAAGTAAAATGGCATTGTTAAAGTATATGCTAATGTTTACTGTAGTATATTACTTTACTGGGCTCTATCAGCCTGGCAAAAAGTAGACTGGATGTTGCAAACTGACTTGGTCTTTCCAAATTACATGTGGCTTCTTTCATCTGTTCAAGTTATCCGTCATTACAATAATGCTGATCTGGATTTGTTGGATATTTGTATCTCAGAAAAATTACATTTAGAAGACAAGGAAAATGTCCCATACTCATGAATATGTCATGGTTTATTTTGATGTTTTGTTTGCCAATGGACACACTGCTCTCCTGTTCATACTATAGTACAAGAACTATTTTAGATAACTAAAATGTAAAACCTCACTTAATATAAAGTTTTTAGATGCTTTTTGATAGGAAACAATGTAAATTACAGAAAAGAAGGTTTTAATACAGTACAAGGATAAAGACAAGGATTTACAAAACATTAAACAAATCGGATACTGGCCTAATTAAGGTGGTGTTACAGTTTTGGTGGCCTCATGTTAGCTTACATAAAATGATCCTAATGAATTCTATGCAGTGAGGTGTACAGATTTAAACTTTGGGAAAGAGTTAGTGTGGATCGGTACCCTGAGTTGTTGTCTTAGAATTCGGTATCAGAGTAGAAGAAGTTGGATCTGTGCATCCCTATCCGTCCATGAACCATAGAAACTATTTAACCATTATTTTTGGCCCAATTAGCGGTTTGGACGCAGATGGTGTGTGACCTACCCAAGAGTCGTGTTTGATTGGCCGCCTCCGAAGGGGGTTACTGCGAGGCGAGGGCGAGCTGAGCGAAGCAGAGAAGAAGGGCCTCCGGAGCTTCTCCTCCATCCCAGCAGGCTTGCGTGCCTCTGGATCTGAGAGAGGTGGCAGGTGTGGACGAGAGGTCGACAGGAGACACGGGAGGTGAGACAGAGAAGAGGAAAAAGGATGGACGCATCCAGACACACAACAAAGAAGAGAGAAGGAGAAACTTGTCAGCTTTTTCTGTCTCCAACTTCAGCCTTTTGGCACTCACAGCTCATCTCTGTAAAACTTTCATACTGTGCCGAGTTACTCCCGAGGTCCTTGAGGCTTTCACATCACATTGTCTCTGTCCTCGGGCTACTACCGCTGGAAGTGGAGCCAGTTTTAATTGAAAGAAGCTGGAAAAGCCAGCCCTTAACCAACAACAAACTGAATGGATGATTAAGCCTCATCTTGCAGACCCTTTGACCCCCTGAGGAGTGGAAAACATGTTGACCTATAAATGTCACGGCTACTGGAAAGTATTTAAAATCTACTGCCCCCCGGAACGGCTAAATGAGTGGTGTATCATTAGGTGATTTGTCCTGAGAGATTGACGTCAGTTTAATTTGTCTGTGAGATGGTGCAGCGTCAAACTACAAAATTACAAGTCATGGACAACCATGACACACTAGAGGTCATTTTAAAGTCATTACGCAACTCACTACAGTAGCATTTACTTAATCGTGTTCACTGGAAACTGAGGATTATGAAAGTCTGGAGGAATTTGGTCTTTACTTACTCTAAATCTGAATCTACTTACTGTCTTCAGTGACTGCAACATATTACAGCTGTAATTTTTACAGAACTAATCAGATCATGTCAGGGACAGGCAGTTTTTCTCTCCAATCTTATACAGTAGGTTGAAATAATATAATATTTATCCTCATCCTCCTAGAATTAGGAGGCTAATTACAATTGTAAAACCTACCATGAAATGTGTCAAATATTAAGAATTTCTCCATAACATTAAATATTCATAACTAAATCAAAGTTAAAGTTGATTAAAAACAGTTTGAAGAACATGTACATGGGGGGTAGAATAAACCTGAAAGACAGACAGCTTATTAAGAGATCAACATGAGAAGTTGGTTTTGTGCTTTAAACTGCACAAATCACAAAAGTAATGGGTGGAAAATGTCCGTTACCACAGGAAGCAGACCTCCCAGTCAGCTCTGTGTGGATAATGTTAGCTCTAGCAGTGTGGTCAGAGCCATGTGTTTCTTGTGAGTGAAGCTTTGTCTATATATCTGCAGTCATCTAATATGAGTTTTTGCATGAAAACTCATCCTGCAAATACAGAGTGTCTGGTTGACTTTTGAGGAAACAGCTGAATGTTCATACAGTACATGCTCATGTTATGAATAACCAGAATGAGTACATCTGTGTTTTGCTCTTGTGCAGCAGATAAACTGCATATATTTCATGCATCAGAGTTACTTTTTCATTTGTATGCTAACTGTGCTTTTAACCTTTGCTGCCTGTTGATGGTTTGGGACACACACAGGTCATTTAAACAGACTGCACTGTGCTACTGTAGCACAGGCGCCTTGAGCGATGGAGCAAGCGGAGCAGCTGCACCGCCACTATTAGACTTGAGGGAGCAAACCTGTTTTTGAATCCCCATTTTTTAATCATACAACTTTGCTATTTTTAAACATTTGAGCTAGTTTGGATCAAAATTAGTTATATCTGACCGTTTCATATGTAGCATATAGGCTATATGAATTAAAAATTACATTTCCCGTCCTCGTTTTCTCATATGAACTCCGGAAACCCCTCGCCTAGACCTCGCCGCTTCCTAGTGCTCGATGTGCCCTCTCTCCCTGCGGGAAAGGACGGGGCCCTCTGTTCTCGGTGCGACTGTCAACCGGGGCCAACTGTCCTCAGTGCTTCAGGGATATGCGGCAATATCAGCAACCCATCCAACCCGCCTTGAAACAAGGACCCTGTCTCTTTTACCATGCTTTGTGACTTTTTGCCATGTCATCACCATTCATAACTATACAACCAAGATAAATAGAATACAAAGTTCTTCATAGATCTAGCCTCTTAATTTTGCCCTCTAAATGTACCAGATTGAGGCATTTAACTTTAAAAATGTATACAGTTGTCAACCGGGGGAGCCCCCTGGACTTCCTAGAGGGTCTGAGGTCCACCCACCACCTTCTCACTAAATCCTGTGGGATAAACACTGTATTATATAGTGCAACAAGCTATAAACTGAGCTTTATAGTGAAAGAGCAGCTTTATTGGTCATGACTGAAAGCTCTATATTGCAGCAAATGGCTCTTACAAGGGTTAATTAGGCTAAATGATAAATCTCATGCTATATCTCCTCTCACTGCTACTTGCTTTCTCACTGGTAGCTTTAAATGTGTTATGTCAGCTAGCTATAGGACAGACGTCTATCAGAGTGTGATGTGTGGTTAAAAAAAATGTTTTGGAAATGTGCGGATGAGTGTGGCATACAAATTCACTTTTAAAAATGATTTCTACTTGTTTCCAGTAAGTCCATATAAGCTATTGTGGTAATTGATTTTCTACCCCACTGCTGCACACGCATACTTGATTGTTTGTAAATGGCAAATCCATTTATTCATTAAGAGTTTTAGGGAATAGTTTGTCTTTCTGGGAAAGTATGTTTATCAGCTTTCTTGCTGAGCATTAGATGAGAACATTGATACCACTCTTATGTCTTCATCATATCTTAAGTGTAAAACCAACATATTGTGTTTACCGGGGAATTATGCGCCAGACTATTTGTTCGGCGGGCACAGTAACTTCCTGGCACAAGACCGCCTGTAAAACCCTGCTGGTAGATGGATTGTTTAACTCCAGACAGTCAGGCTAGCTGTTTACCCCCGTCTCTAGTCTTTACTCTAGGCTTTATATTTCACAGACAGACATGAGAGCGGTTTCATTCTTTCCAAAACTTTCCCCTCGAATCACCTAAAGGCCGATAAGGTTAATTTAATTGTGTGTTGCTATTTCTTAAATTGGAAACCATGCTTAAAGCTTTGGGTTGAAGATAAAGGTTAACCTTGTCTTGTAGTAATTATCAGCAAGACATTCTGCTGTGTTCAGTTCAACCGTTCAACCTTTTACAAATAAAATCACGTCTCTTGCTCATTGCTGTGGAACTTAATGTGATGTGCGGAGATGCATTATGGATGAGGACAAAATGAAACGAGCATACCTGCTGGAACACACTGAGTGTCTGTTGTCTCCGTCTGCCCTTTGCTTGCTGCACAAGAACAGCAGGTCCTGGCCTTCTTGCTTTTGTCTGCAGACAGAAAAAAAACTGTTCTCAAAACTAAAACTGAAGAAAACTATATGATGCTTGAAATAAATGTGTTGGTATTTGAACTTTTGGTTGTGAGCAAATAAAGTTTAGTGGCCATTCTACGTGCAGGAAGTACAGTAGAGTGTGTCGTTCATAAAGTGCAGAGGAGATAGTGAAGGTCGGGATGGTGGCTGAGCATGTGAAGCATTTTCCTTCTTTGGTTGTTAAACATATTCAATAACTGCCCTCCCAACTTGGTTTGCAAACCATAAGGATTCTTAGTTAGATGAGTCCCAGATTGGATGGATTACAGTCGTTCCTTACTCGTATTTATTTCATAACAGTTCAAGAGAAAAACCTTTCACTGGACTGTCTCAGTGTCACCTTCTTCTAGTTCAGTGAACTCACCTTCCTGAGCAATCTCCCAAAGATCAAGGGCGACTTTAAATGCCTGGGCTACCGTTAATGTCACAGCCTGAGCCTGGAGAGAAAAGAAAAGAAAAGAAAAGAAAAGGGTAATACTTTTCAAAAACAAGTTACAAAGTGCTTTACAAACACATAAAAAGCAAGAGAAATTAACAGGTAGTAATAAATAAAAATAGAGTTGATACAGTAAAAATGACAAGCAAGGTATGACGTACTAAAACACAGTAACAACAAGTAGAATAAAAGCAGAAGAATGACTGATTAAGAGAAAACAATTCTGAACAAGTGAGTTTTTAAAAGAGATTTGAAAGACAAAACAGAGCTAGCCTGTCTGATCTCTTCCGGCAGGTAACATAGAAATTAAACATAATGAGTGACATATGAAACATAATCAATAGTTGTGGTCCAAGAAAATGTTTTGCTTTAACATCTTTAGTCTGATTCTACTGTAATATTTAGATTTATAAATGTAGTCATTTTTTCTATAAAATAAACTATTTTTAACCTTATCAATTTCTCAAAATATGTTGGATTAATAGTATACAGTACAGACTGGTGAGCTGTGAGGTTGACCTGCCACAAGATGGAGCCACACACCATCCACATTGATGCTATGTGCTGCCCCAAATGCAGTTCATTATATATGTACTCAGTCCCCAAACCAACAAAGTCCAAGAGCATGTATTCCATACATTAAGCTACATACAGAGATATACACAGAGGTATATACAACAAAATAACAACTGTTGCACACTTACAATCTTCTTCTTTTGGCAGAGAAATGCATGGCACTCCAGGGTCTCGTTGAACTGACTCTGAGAGACGTATGCGAAGACCTTATCCTGAGTTTTATCTGCTGTGCAGTACGAGATTCTGGAAGGGAAGAGACAGAAAACAACAAAAGCATTATTACAATTTACTAACACTATAATTTAATTTATAATTTCTGTTATTGCTCATATAAAACAAAGGAAAATTCCCACATATGCAATTCACCTCTGCAATACCTTTTGATTATTTTATCAAGATATTTCTCATGATACTCTTATACATACACACATATATTATATAGAGTATAAAAGAGATGAATGAAGAGGAATCTGTTTTGTTTTCTGTGGGTGTTTTTATAGGAATGTGGATCTTCGGATCAATTTGTGCCTATGGTTGGCATGTTCCACATTTTATCGTAAGGGTGTCATGCAGTGTGGGACTCAAACTGGTCTGGTCTTCATCTTGACTCGGTCTTAACCTCCTTAAAAGTCTTGGTCTTGTATCGGTCACGATAAACTCTGGCCGTCTTGGTCTAGGTTTAAGTGGTCTTGACTACAACACTGGATTCTGAACTTCTTTTCTCTATCTCTCGTTCCTCCTGGCCCGGCGAGGTGGGAGATCCACATTTGCAACCTTATTTATTGCAATAAAACTCCAAAAATGTTTTATATTTTATAAGGAGGAAAATTTCCACCACATACGGCAAACATCCTTTTAAATCATAGGACACACATGCAGAACAAAGGACACCATGTACAGTGCCATTAGCTGCTAGCCTGCAGTCTAAATCAACCAAGTTTAGGACATAACTTTGCTTTTGCTCTCCACCTTTTCCATATGCATAAGCAAACCAATCATAGCAGGATGAGAGTGCTGGTTTCGAATATTATGCTGATTAAGTCCCACAGCTGGGACCGGTGGCGCAGGAGACAAATGAGCAGCAGTGACATCCATGAGAGATGCTTGAAGCTGTGACCGAGCTCTTCAGTACTGCAGATTTTCAGACAAAGTGTGTTTTATGCAAAAGACAACTCAAATGCCTGATATGTTGCTTTGTGGATTCAAGGTTTTCCATGTGATGCTCAATTGGCCCTGAAATTATTTAGCTAAAGGGGACATATGCTCATTTTCAGGTTCATAATTGTATTTTGTGTTTCAACTAGAACATGTTTTAGTGTTTAAAAAACATTATTTTCCTCATACCGTCTGTCTGAATATACCTGTATTCACCCAACCTGTTTGAAACGCTCAGTTAGTTTTTGACCCTACTTCTCACTTGATTTATTACCTCAGTAAACATTATAAACATGAGTAAAAGACCATAAAGCAGGGTATGCTTTAGGGCGTGGCTACTTCGCGATTGACATGCCGCTACCACGGCTTTGTCCGTGTTTTCGTCTTACAACTTTAACCCTTTTCACAGTGTGTTTCCAGTTCATTTTTGGTCGCCTAAAAATGTCTTTTCAGCATTCAGCATTTCGTTGTACTTAGCTCCACCCTCTCGTGTCACTTATGTTTTCAAATAATCATGATGGCGACGACCAAAATGCCGATCTCGAGGCTTCAAAACGGCAGTCAAAAAAACAATGGGTGACGTCACGGTGACTATGTACAGTTCTTATATAAGTCTATGGTTGGAAGGCACTCTACCTAAATGTATATTCACAAGCACTGAAAAAAAAACTTTTTTATGATATGTCCCCTTTAACACTTATGATTATGAAGGTGCAGGGACAACTTTACAGATTTTTTTTGTTGGGGCTTAACACCAGCTTAAAGAGTTTTTGTTGAATTCACTGTATTCAGGTAAATTGCATGCTATTCCTCAGTGTTTTGTCTTCTCTCTTGAGAACATTAACCACTATATAAAGACATGCAGGAAATCTGATGTAGAAACTGTTAATTGCTGAAATAACCTCATGATATATTGAAACTTACGCTGAAATATTAGATTTTTCATTCTGTCGGTAATAAATGGAAAGTCTTGGATTACGAATGGATCTTCACTGTGACTATATTGAGCTTGAGATCTCATTCCCAACAGTCACACTGAATCACTCCTGGATCTAATATCTGGTTTTCAAGAAATCCAATTGTCTGCAAATCCAGTGACAGCCACAGTTATTTTCAGTGGTTATCTAAAACCAATCTAGGCAAAGTCCACCAAGCAACAACAGCTCGTATGGGTTTACTGAAGCAATGGACATAAAACCGATGGATTTGTTTTGTCGGATTTTATGCAGGCTATTAGAAGCCGTATCGATCTCGAGTCACCCTGTGTGTCTATCTGGGGTTGTTACCCGAACCAGCAGAGTGTGTCATGTTTGTTGCTTTAAATAGATGTGTAAATGAGCCGCCGTGAGTGATGCACTTGACCTTTGTGACTATAATTAAACATACAACCTTTGTAATAAAACAGCACAAGGACCAGATTGGGTGCTTTTACTCTCATTATGCAGGTATAGAACTCTACAGTCTCTGAATAGGACACATCAATTCATCCTTTCTCAATTAGACTCAGATACGCAATGCATGTCATCATCATCAGTGAGGGGAGACACCATAGGACGGCAGTCCACAGTGTTGTGGGAATTTCTATGTAATCTGCTGTAACTTGTTAACTGTAAATAAAAGGGATCTGCAGCCGGCGGCCCCTCGTTTGCTGCATCACTTCAAGAGGGGCACTAAAAATAAAGTAATTTATTCGATCAAACAACAACAAACATGAAATCAACAGCGCTAGAATCTCCCTCTCAGATTGTTTGCTGGCTTGCACCACTGATGCATGACCCACATTGCAATGCCCCTGACACCCAGCTCTATATTTCCCCTTCTTCCCCCTCTGCTCCAACTTATATTTGGGCCTTAATTGCAGAAAAATTAGCGTAGAAAAAGTGTAAAGCGTCGACCTATTTGAGTTTGGTTCCTAAACTTCTTGATGAAAACATAATTATCATCTTATTGAGATTTTATCTACTTTCTGCTTGGAAAGTGTTGCGCAACTTGATTTCACTTATTTCTCGTGGGGGCTGTTATTGTTTGAGCAAAATTGGCATCTCGCTGTGTGTGCTCCGTAGACTGTATATAAGAAGCGGACGTAGTCACCGTGACGTCACCCATTGGTTTGTGGACTGCAGTTTTGAAGCCTTGAACTCTTTTGGCCGTCACCATCTTGTTTTTTGCAACCAGAAGTGACAAAAGAGGGTGGAGCTAAGTACAACCGTAATGTTATGATTAACTTTCATGAACTGAAAACACACTGTGAAAGGGTTAAAGTTGTAAGACGAAAACACGGACAACTCCCAGACCGGACAACGTTATGTTAGCGACCTGTCAATCACAAGGTAGCCACGCCCTAAAGCATACCCTGCTTTATGGTCTATTTGACTCTAAATGGGACCATAATTTACTAAATGAACATCATGCTGTATTGAAGAAGACTTGAAACTAGCGATTGAGATCATAAACTCATGTTTACAATGTTTACTGAGGTAATAAATCAAGTGAGAAGTAGGCTCATTTTCTCATAGACTTCTAAACAATCAGACTTCTTTTTGCAACCAGAGGAGTCGCCCCCTGCTGGCTATTAGAAAGAATGCAAGTTTAAGGCACTTAAACACAATTGTTTTTTCAATAATATTTATATAATAAAGTAATGCATTATATACCTCACAATGAGACATGCAGTATTACAGCAGCAGTTCTATCAATAGTAATTAAATCAGTAACTGTAGTAATGGTAAAGCATGTTCTTGTCATTTAGGGAATCAGTGTTTTAGGGTTTTCAAAACAGAAAAAAGCCTTTCCATAAAAGCTATTTAAAAGCTGCCACTAATTTGATTTTTTATCTTTTCATAACTATATCTATGTTCAACTTAAAAAAGGTCCCCACCCTCAGCATGTTCTACAAAGTTTAAATAAAGGTTCCACAAAGGTTCTAAATCAGGGGTCTCAAACTCGCGGCCCGCGGGCCAATTGCGGCCCGCAAGACGATATTTTGTGGCCCCCACCTTGATATGAAAGTTTAATGTTAGTGCGGCCCGCAAATTTTTTTTTTTTTTATAAAGTTTTTTATAAAGTTTTTTTTGGGGGCATTTTTTCATTTTTATTGACAGGACAGTGGATAGAGTCTTGGAAAGGGGGGAGAGAGAGAGTGGATGCGGAAAGGGCCACAGGCCGGATTCGAACCCGGGCCGCCGCGGTCAGGACCAAGTCTTGTTACATGGGCGCCCGCTCTACCAACTGAGCTAACCAGGCGCCCTCGGCCCGCGAGTTTTATGTGAATGGCAGTTTGCCGTTGAAGGTCCCTTTGTTGCGCGAGCCCGAGCTGAACGAACCTACCAATCACAGTGGGGTATATGGCTCCCGGGGACGGGCAATCGGCCGGGCTTGATGCAAGCAGAGAAACATTTCACAACAACTGTGGCGGCGCCCGTGTAACATCGCATAAGCTTGATTAAAGCTTGATTTATACTTCTGCGTTGAATCGACGCCGTAGCCTGACGTGCACCTCTCCAGAAATGTAACTACACGTCGCGGCGACTCAGACCGCAACAGCTGTGATTGGTCCAGTCTCTCAGCGATGCTGAGCGGCCAGGACCAAGTTCTACTTCTCTCTGCCTCCATCTTTTCAATGTTTGTTCACACAAATCCACTCAGATATATTTTCTCTTTTCGGCGTTGCAGTAATATCAGTAAAAGTTCTGTGGTTCAACAGTTATTAGCTCCAACTCCGCTCAGTTTCTGTTTGTAGTACAAGAAGAAGAAGGAAACTCATAGAGACGCCGCCGCCAACTAGCGGTTTGGTGGTGTAATTGCAGAGCAACACAAACACAGCAGGCACAACTTTATTGCGGAGTGACACCAAGTGGAATGAATATATATCTTGTCACACAGCCCCAATCATGTCTTTTTCAAAGCCTGCAGTGAAGAGAAAGGTTGGTGACGAGCACAGACAATTTCAGGAAAAGTGGGAGACGCAATAGAGGCCATGTTCAGAAGAACCGTTCATGTTCTTCAATGTTCCATTAATGTTCAGGACAGTTCATGTTCAGAAGAACCCATTCAAGTTAAAGAACTGTTAATAATGACGTTTGAGAAGATTTTTTTTTTTTTTAACAAAGCTTTTTTTGTGGAATACCTGATGCGGCCCAGCCTCACCCAGACTCTGCCTCCAGCGGCCCCCAGGTAAATTGAGTTTGAGACCACTGTTCTAAATCATCATGGACAGTCAGATGAGGACTGTAGCCTGAAGATACAAAGTCTGCAAACACAGCCAATGCCCGCAGCTCATCACTCCTCTCTCTTATCGCACACTGCAGTACAGAGATAACCAGTTCTGAGACAGAGTTTTACAAATGCATTTCAACAAGAGGTGCTGTTCGTTGTCCACAACACATGTTGTTAAGATTTCAGCAGTAAACATAAGCAAAATGAGCGAATAGGTCCGTGCACATTGAGTGCCAGTCTGACAAGCCTACGTCAACACCAAATAATTATCTGCAAGAATCTATGACTGTAATTTTTAACATTGAGCCGTGTACAGAAATGATGGTGGAACAATATGGATATTATAAAATCTACATCCTATCTGTTATTATCAACATTTTCATAACCATGAATGTATCATGCAGTAAGGCTAACAAAGAAAACTGTTCATTATAATATGACATCCATGTGGGAATAATATGAATCTCTCTCGTTGGAGTGAATACACATTTAAGATTTCATCTTTTTGACACACAAGCGTCTTCTTCTAGTCTATGAGTGTGATGAAACAAAAAACCTTATGTGTGCAGCTCATTATAAGACAATAAGTAAAAAGAAACCGAATTTTAATTACTGCCATCAATGTGCCACACAATGGATCTTATTCACAGAATAAGCCTTCAGCTTGAAACAACAACAACAACAATAACAGGGAAAAAAAAGTAATAATTGACAGACTTTCCACTGAGCTTGAACAACAGAAACTGAGCTGTCAGTCTGCATCGTATCTCCAAAGGGACTCTGTGGACCGCAAGCCTTTGATCTCCTCGCTGTGTAGAGCACCGGTGTTTGTGCGGCACAGCGGGAATATCAATGGAAATATTTAAATATTTACAGTACAAAGCGTGAATAGAACTTCATACATCAAAGCCTCAAATTCTCTCTATACTCCGAATAAAGCAGGTATGCTGTTTAACACAACAATGAACTGCTTTTGTTCAACTTTTTACCCGACTAAAGTGCATTAATGAAAAAACAGCATTTTGCCTTTGCTGCAGGGAAGCCGTCATCAAAACATTTTCTTGCGCAACGGTGAAAAAAAAGCAAACAGAAAAAAAAGCAAACAGAAAATGGCAAATGATGAATGTGAGAGCAAAGACAGAACAGTGTTCGGAGGATTCGATAGACACTTCTCAAAAATCTAATGGTATATGTCAGAACAATGTGCATCATTGACAGGTGGAGTATCCGCTATACAGTCTCAGCTCTCCGTTTCTGACCTGCATGTTCTGCTGATTGATTTGCTGGTTCGCTTGTTCTTTCACTTCCCAGCTGATAAAAAGACCAGGAGTCGCAGGATAAAACACATCAGGTGAGATAACGTTTCATTTGTGCGTGGTCATAGCTAAGTTAGATAATTATCTACTGCTGGTGACGTATATTGTGCAAGACGAGAGATGTAGCTCACTGAGCGGTATCACAAAAAACTAAATGATACTACGACAAACTGAGACTTTCTTGACTTGCAAAATTGTGTTTTAAATTGACAAACATCATATGTGTGATTCGTGGCGCAATTCAAACGGGATCCAAAAACATATCCACCGGAAGGGGAGGGACTTCACCTCTCTATAACCCTGCTTTCCTTTTGTGTAATATCATCAAACCTCCTGTGTGGGTGTGTGTGTGTGGTTTAGTCCTTGGTCTAATCCCTGCCAGCAGTCAGACCTACAGCAGCACTACAAGGCAGACTTGCTCATGTTGGAAGATCAAGCTCATGATAATATAATCTGAGTGTCTGATGCTGCAAATTAGATGCACTGCAAAATGTGCTCTCGAGAAACGGAGTGGCTGTCAAAGGCTGTTGAATTCAATATCAGGCTGTGAAAACTTAAATGCCACTGATACAGGATGATAATTCATTGTTAGTGTGTGGGTGGGTATGTGTGTGTGTGTGTGGGTGGATGGGTATGGGAGGGTCATGGCTGCGAGGATCCTATTTCCAATTCGATGGCACGATGCCCTCCGGTCTGTTTTCTATCCCCCACTAAGCTTCGCCTCAGGGCAACAGCCCGGCTTCTCAGTCAGTGTGAATACACAATTAACTCTACAAACACACATATACATCACTCACTGTGTGAGGTGCAAAGGCTCTTATGTCCATCCATGCGTGGACACACACACACCTATATTTAACTCGTTTCTCCCTTACTAGTTATGCACAATAAACAGTCTGATTTGAACCACTTTCTTTCACCCTTCACTTGCTGTCTTTCATGGCCAATAAGTGGATTATGTGCAACTAAAATAAGACATAAGAAAGGAGGGGGAAGAGGGGAAACGGGTGCTGTAGGGAGGTGGAGGTTGGGGGTGGGGTCTCATAAAAGGGGATAAATCAATCCTCAGTCAACCCGAGCTCTGCATGTGGCCCTTCTCTCTTGTATCATTACTCGGGAGTATCGGCTGGCAGCGCGAGTTTCAAAGTGGGCAATTAGTCATGGGTATTCCTGCGTTCAGAGCTCTGTTTATGTTAATGTGAGCATGAAAAGGAAGATTTCTTTCAAGACAGTAAAAAAAAATGAAAGAGGGGGAGGAGAGGAAGATAAGGAGAGAGGAGAAGGAGATCAAAGACGAGGCTGGTTCCCCTGGCCTGTGGTCTGTTACCGCTGATAAGGTGGATCAGACCCACACACACACAAACACACACACATGTATCCCCTCACACACACTGTCTTTCTTTATCACAGCCTGTTCTGTAATCGCAGTCCAGCCATATGATATTTAGACTGTAATCCTCAATGACACGAGGCCCAGTCTATATTACAGGATGCCATCCAGAGAGGGGAAGCCAGCCAATCCACACACACACACACTCTCCACTGATTTGGTAGACTGAGACCTGCATGGTGCTGTAAAAGGTTAGCTTTCATTGACACCGAGAGAGACAGTATCAGACGCCCCCCCGGCGACCCCTTTCTGCCTTCCCATTATTGGTTTCCAAGTGAATTGATCAAACATGAGACTCACAACAGCTCTGAGCAGACAACTGCTCGGTTTAATCCTGCAGAAGGAGCCCAGGCAGTGGACAGAGAGGAGAAAAGTGACCTAGATAAAGGATGATAGTTTCTTCACAAATCAGATGAAGCCACTTCTTTGTTTTTTAGGACTCAACTTGAAGGATTAACAGCATTGTTATAGAAACAGGTGATGAACCACAGTCAAATAGCAATAATTTAGTTCCTAAACCTTCATCCATTTAAAAGGTGCTATTTATAACATTGATAACATTCAGCCATTATATGTCACATTCTCCCTCCCCAGTTCTATTGCATTTACTTCACAACAAGTCATTGCGAAGCACTTACCATCAATCTCAGCCGTTTTTTCCTCACTAACACAGAGATTGAACACAAACACGTGATACCAACGTTGTTTTACTATTGGCTCACAAACCAAATGTCAGATATCTTTCCCGCTGACATTTTTAAAATGATTAGTTCATAATCATAATAATTCTTTTCAGGGAAAGCCATACCTTTATTCGGTACCTTTCTAAAGGCTCAGTAGTTGTAATATTTTGTTTTAAAATATTTGTCTGCATGAAAAATGTTATCAATAAGACTTTTAATAAACCTGTGTTAAATGATATGTATCATGTCATATTGCTATCTCACACTTATAAAATCAGACATTTACTCTTTGAGGTAACTATATGAAAATGTAAAGTTACACTCTGCATGTAGTGCATTGAATTCTTAACGCTTTAAAAATGTCTGTGGGAGATCGTTGTTAGCATGATCCTGTTTAAATCGATCTAAAATAAAAACCATAATAGCTAGAGCATTCATTCTTTTTGCAGCAGAAAGCTAAGGCTTCTGTCTTTCGTTTAATCACCTCGTATCTCAAAAACTAAAAAAATTGCATATTTCAAATGACCTAGGGAGTGATAAGAAATATTTTGTTCATGTTTTTACATTTAGAAATATTTTGGATCAATATGTTTTATGTGTTTATTTAGTAATATTGTTGTATCTTTTTTACTTATTACACAATGTCAATACTTTTATCAATTATTATGGCTTATTGATTTATATATAACCTTGTACCTTAGGTTGTACAGATTTTAGAGGTATGACGCATTTGAAGATACTCCAAGAAATGACATCACAATAAGCAAAAATACTAATGTAGGCACTGGCGGACCATTAACCAGGGTGCTTTGCATGATGATGAATTATTTGCATGAAGCCAGTAGTCTTAAATGAGGTCACTGCCCCGTGTTACATGTAAGAGCACGCACTTGTTACATTATATAAGATTTCTACTGAACAGTAAACGGCTTGACATAATGTCTAAAATCTAAAAATACTTATAGAATGGGAATCTAAATAGAGTCTTGAACAGTACATACACTCTGCTGGAGTGTTTTCCCTCAATCAGCCCACTGAGCAGGTTTCTCTCTGTGCTTTTTATTTACCTGTATATGGAGACATTTTCTATGAGGTCTGTAGTCTCTGTGTCCGTCATGATGATGCCTTTCGGCGAGACCGTCAACGTCACTTTCCGAAACTTCTTAGCACCGGCTCTGGCCTGTGGGTATAAAATATAGAAGCATGCACATTAAAATCAGATGGAGAAAAATCTCACCACAGAGCTACCCTCTCATTCTGACATAAATATAACATGATCTTACTTCTGATTAAACACCAAAAACCCTCAAATGGGACAGTGACTGCCGAGCAAATGTAGGCAGCCTGCGTGAGCCGTCCCAGAAATGTGGGGAATTTATAAAAGGTGACAGAACTGGGGAGAAGGAGGAAAGCTGCAATGTGTAGCCCAGAATGAGGAAACTCGAGGTCGGGCTGGCAGTCGCTCACTCCCCCTGCCGCTCTGCTCCATCTGGAGTTTCAGAAAATACGGCCATAGTGCTGAGCTTGCGGTCTGCGAGAGCGCCTGTTGACGATGACAATGACCTCCTTACCATGCAATTAGCCAGCAAATGAGAGCAGTTTAGCTTCACACCCCAATGATATCAGGTTAAGAATCAGTGGAGTGACTGAAGGGATACGGAGGAGAGAGAAGAAAAGAACTGATTTCATCGGTTATTGCACATTTCTACGTTCACCCTGCATGAGAACTCTTTCATTTTTGCAGAAGGTGAAATAACGGCCAACAGTGAAGAGGATGAAAAGGATCTTTGCTTAAACAAACACTAGGACTTCTGAAGGACAACAGGAACGGTGCCGTGGCTTGCTTTAGGAGCCTAAATGCCCATGAGATGGTAAAAAGGAGCAGCAAACTCCACTTAAAACCCTACAGCGCTTACAAAATGGTAAAACTGACATTATAATAGAGAGGCAACGAGTGTCGAGGCTGACTGTGGCAGCTCATTCATGTAGGAAGTGCTAACAACCACGTTTTCTTCTGTCATGTTACTCATGTCGCGCCACGAGGCGAAAACCAATCTGTCAGCTTGAGATACGCCAAGTTCAGCCCTCTTCTATACGTTTGGTCCCTCCGTCTTCTCTTATCAAGCCCGACTGAAGCATGTAGCGAAATGGAAAAGTCACAAATGTATTCAGTAATCCCATTCAGGTTGATTGGTTTCCAAGGGAACAGACAGAGACAACCGAGTTGCGTTTCCTGTCCCGGTGTAAATCAATTGAATCTTAATCCTGCCATTAGGTTCGGTTCAGTCTCTAATTGAGAAGTGGGGGGTTTATGATTATGCTGCCTGCGCCAGGCTTTTCTTTCTGCAGAGAAAGCTTTCCGGCAGATTAGACGCTCTTATTGTTGGCAGCATTTCAGTGAAAAGGTGTGCATGTGTGTGAGCATAGAAGAAAAATGGGAAGATAGAATGTAGCCTTCAAGTTTGTGTTCTTAATGACGTGCAAATAGTTTTTACGTCTACAAATTCGCTGGTTTAAATGCAACAGTTTGTTCGCAGTTTCCAAAACAGTCTTGTGAAAACTGACAGGATTCTGAATTGATATAGAAAACCGTGCTCAGAAATCCCCCGTGTGGCTCAGTGTTGTTAAGTAAACATCATTCGACTGCTGCACATGTGCAACCCCTGATAATCCTGGATTAGCAGCTGTGTTACTGACCTTGATATAAACATGACCCAACAATAACTACCTGCCAAGAGAATTACAGAGAGTTGAAGGTGAATGATACTGATTGCTCAGTTTAAAGGGGACATATATCATGCTCATTTTCAGGTGCATACTTGTTCGTTGGGTTTCTACTAGAACATGTTTACGCTTTTTTTCACTCCGTCATTCACTCTGTCTTACTTTTGGCGACTGCATTTACACTTCAAAAATCATAAAAGTGGTGTTCATTTAAGAAGATTATCTTGCTGAACAAAACGTGTAAGTATCATAAACGCGTGTTTGCCACAGAGCTTATTTTTCTGCAATAATCCAAAACCCATTGGAAAAACCCCATTGGCTTTTTGTTGAGGGAACCCAGGGCGATGCTAACTTGGGCCTGATTGGCCCACAAAAATGCGTCATCCCTGAGGCACTCTATTATGCAAATGTGTTACTTGGTGACATCACGTTACAGATGAGCAAGGCATTTCAGGCAGTTCAGGATCAGTGTTTCTGTGGGGGAGAGTAACTCTTTTTGGTGTGGACTTTGGGCTTTGTAACTTTGCAGACCTTTTAAATGCACAAAAAACTATATAACACACTAAAGGTAAGGGAAAAAGCACAAAAGCATAAGTCCTTTAAAAGTCATTCTGGTGGGCTGTTAAGTACTTTACAGAATCTAAATGACTAACCATGCTAACTTGAAAGGTGATTTGCTGGCCATGCGAATACATTTGCTGAACTGTGGCTGATTTAATTACTGACATAAAAGAAATCTTGTATTGAAATGCGGTCTGTAGGGGCACCCCAAGTTGTATGATACTGTAGATATGGTGCAAAAATGTACCAATTTATCGTAAATGACCATCCTGACTAAATATTATCCTGGATCATCAGAATAACATGGATAAAAATCTAAATTTGATAAGTATTCCCCTTTAAGTCGTTCAGATAATGTGCACTGCAGTTTGAGGCTGTAATTTCATAAATTCCCTAGAGAATTTCTATAAAAAGCATCGCTGTAATTGAAATCTTCACAATGTCACTCTTGAAATTGCCCGTCGCTATTGAAGGTCCTGACCTTGCCTGCAGAATTACATGCAGCATTGTCTAAAAATATCAGAATTAGTGCTGGGCGATATGGCATACAAATAGAATCTCCAATTTTGTCACACCCGATTTACGATTGTAATGGATTTTTTTTTCTTCTTAAAAACAAACAAGACCTACAAAAGATAAAGGAATTAACTTTCACCAAACTTCACTTTTTAAAAAATAAATAAATAGAAGACCCATCTTGAAAAAGATATTGTATCCCTGAAGAAAAAACACTTTTGTAAACAAAATTAAACATATGTTATTGTGCATGCCCTGTGGCATGTTACAATACCTCCGGGCATGCAATTACTCAAGGTTGCTGAGGAGACAGTGCCTATTCTGGGAATGAACTCCTCACTTTGATCTATTATTTCACCTGTGTCTAAACTGCAGGAGCTCAGGAAAGCTGTAGCGGTTCCTAAGTTGAAGTGAGAAATGGTTTTAGATTTTTAAACATTGTCCTAAACCATGAATTCAAATTTACTCAGTATCAGAATCAGTACAATCATATGTACGGTATTCAGTAGAATGAAATCCAAGTATAGTGCTGTATGCAACATTTGCATGCAAGAGTCAATATAACTTCCATTATAAGGTTGTATGAGTCATGAAGGGACCAGTGACTCACCGTGGCAACAATTCTGCGAATGGCAGCCGAGGCCATGTCCTCTCCTTTGGGCTGGCCCACCAGCGTCATACCCAGGTACTTCACATTGAACACCATGCCCTCCAGCAGCGTCTCCTTGGTGTCCGTCCAGTTCTCTGGCAGCTCTGGTCAGATAAAAACACAAGACATAAGGAATCACCAAAATGTCCTGATAAGGCTAAACAAGGGTGTATAATTAAAATGATTTAAGAGTGAAATGTGTTTCATTAAACAAGAGTCCAGAAAAATACTGATAAAGAACTATTATCAGCTTTTCAAGTAGTTGTGGATGGGTGCTTGTTAATGATAGATGTCGCATAATCAACTCCGTGTATGGGATCAAATCAGACCAGTTAAAATGGGATTCACATATTAGGAAAAAAATCACCTTGAAAGAAACTACATTTAAACATCTTTATGACTTTAGAAGTCTGTCAGAATTAGTTTTCAAGTTTCATTGCATTGTTTGTTGTGAAGACTGTTTACAATACTCAGCACAGACAGCATGAGGGGTTGGCAGAGCAACGTCACAGCTGAGCAGACAGTAGTGTGTGGATATACAGTCAGACTTTGCACAAATTACATGTGTGATATAATCATTTTTAAATGAAATTACTTTTTGTTGCAGTGCTTACAATGTCTCTCTGTCGCAGCTCTGCAATATGTTTTCTATTACTATTGTGTATTAAGAAAAGTTGAAAATTGTAATGGAAGATAAGAATTAGATAATAAGTCCAACTCTACTGAGAGAATAAACACATGGTATGATGTATTTGGTGTATGAAACCCACCATTAGTGATCCATTCTACACTATGCCTACATTTTCTGAATTTGAACACATCCTAACTGAGATATGTTACCGTCTCTTACTGGGTAGGAGGACGGTATTTCTTTCTAGAGTAGAAAACAGTATGGATCTCAGAGAATTTTGCTGCACGGGCCCGACAAACCAAGTATCAGCTGGGCTCTGATAGGCTGTGCAGGATGGCTGCAATGTCCTGTTGTTGCTGTGATTTCCAACAGGTAGCACCAAGCTGTCCTCTAGCAGACAGAATGGTAGGCAGGGAAGGAGACTGCGCCCATGCAGAGAGCTTAAAATATCTCCCAAAGACACCTGGACACCCTGCAGTGGAGCATCAGGAGAGAGGATATCTTACAAAACTACGCAACAGACCACATTCTGTGATAAACTTAATGGGGCGATAAGTGAAACGTGATCCACATTTCAAAGCATTCTCTTAACACCAAAGTCGCCGTGATAAAGACAACCACACAACACCATGCATAACCAACTGATAAATAGTCATATAGAACCAGTTTCCCTTCTCCTTACAGAGGTATTTCTGAAATGAGAGTGAGATTGATATGAACAAGAGGAGCGTGTAGAGAGAGAAAGAGACGCACACAATAAGCGTCTAACACTCTACTGGGCTATACTGGCACCAAACTCTCCACATGGACTGAGCCATCTGTCACTGGCAGGCCCCATGCAGCTGTGAAGGCGAACAGCAGAGAATACCATCCCCGTACAACGCTTCCAACAACTCTGAATTATTAACTAATCTTCAATCGTACTATAGGGGCCGCTTCAACCAGAGAGCATGGATTGTTATTAAATGTGATGGCTTAGATGGTGGGCAGCAATGGTTGGTTGGTTGGTTGCTTTTGACTTGTTCTGGACGAGAGGTGTGTGTGATGATTAAAAGTCTCACATTTTGTCTAATAGGAGCCTTTAATACTTGAAGCAATTCATTGTTCTGAGCCGGCAGGTTCACTTACCATTTAAGAGTGGTGCTTTAATGCACTATTGATCCATGAGGGAGAAATTCATCCCGTCTCTTTCCCCTCTCCACAGGAGGTCAGAGGTCACGTTCGGCTGCTGAACCGTGGGGGTTTCAGTGTTTTGCTCAACAACACAAAAGGCATAGTGAAATAAGGGACACTATTTGTGGAAAGGGATTTTACTGTTGAGTGTTTCAAGATGATTTTCAATACATCACAAAACAAACCATTCATTTCCAGTGTATTGTGGTGGCAGCAAAATGATCAGCAGTGGATATTTGACAATCAGGGCAAATAAAACCCAAACTATCTGCATGCGTCTACACCCCTTATAAGATTTGAGTTAACTAATCCTAAAAAAGGTGTTTTAACTGATACCATGCTACTAAAAGTGGTGGATTTTTTTCAGTTTTTGACAGATAGATATGCAAGCTACAGTAATGACAGAGAAACACAACGGGATAAAAGAAGAATGCAGATTGTGAGTTGTCCGTTCGCTAAACCCTTAACAGCAATTGTTCATTTATACCTTAGCAACTGTAACTAGGCACTACAGGCCAGTTTTTAGCCTTTCCAAAACCAAAAATGTGTTTATCTGATTAACAAAAACATTAATATTCCCAGCTAACAAGCTTCCTATCTACTCATCTAGGGCCAAGAGTTAGTATATTCCTAGTTTGGAACATCCGCTGTGTAGAAGGCAAGATGCTACTATATCAGAGTTTGGAGCTTCTACTGGTCTTTATTTGGTTTGGGGAAGTTTAATGCTAGCAACCACAGCCTAAAGGCCTTTACACACCGGGGGCATGATGAATAAACAACACGAAAATGTGAAACATGTGTAGGGCATTTTATTGTGAAAGGTAAGAATGGAAGTAGTGGATCTAATCTATGGCCATTATCAAGGTTAAAAAGGAGTAATAAAGTTTGCCATCCTAGTTCAGAACTACGGAGCCTCCGTGTTGTTGTTTCATAAATATAGGCACAACTCAACCCGTTCCGCAAAACTAGATTCGTCGATGCTCTTATTCGCGGTGCGGAAACTCGACTCGGAAAATTTACCTTGTTCCAAAAAAAAACTACGTTGCTTTTTCGCCGCATATTATTAATGTTCTGTGTGAAAGTAGGCATACTCATGACAAAAACAACTGTTCAAAAAAGCTATATTGACATGCGAATTAATCACACGAAAAACAAAAAGCTGCCGGTGTGTTTGTAAAGTATTGTTACTTTGCCAAACTCATTGGTTAGTCCTCATCATAACTGACTTTTTATCTGGGATATCTAGTTTTAGCCTCAGCCTTTACACATTATATCTATGTAGCCAATATGTGCGTGCAGTATAAAAGTATTTTAATCATTTTAAAATGAGTCAGCAGGCAACATTAAAAAGTCAGCTGGTGACGCCGTTTCCAATCAATACATGGAATTAGCGTTACTTAGCTCACTAGCTGCAGCTGATAAAATCTGCTGGCTACAGTCATCATTTCAGGTGACAAAACCGATGGTTACCACCAAGAAATGAGAAGCTTTTGTTTACTTCTGTGTGAAATTAGAGACTCATTATTTCAAAAAATGACTGCGATTTTTGAGTGTTATGCACCGTGCTAGAATGGAAAGCTTGACAGGTGCAGTAACCGCACCTAAAGGGTGGTGGGGGGCTTAGCGATGGTTCAACTCCAATATCAATCCTTCAGTATATAGTTTGGGGTCATCCCAAGCTGTGATACAGCCACTCTTGGGTCAAACGATTTATTGCATGGTTGCGTTCTTTCAAATGTCACAAAGCTGAAGTGCTACAGTCCATGTTGTTGCTTCACCAGGCTACACACATGAATTATTAAAAAGGGCTTCATGTTGATGCTGCAGGGTTTCCAATATATTACCCCACCACCCACCCACCTCCTAAAAGAGGAGCGCTTAAATTTTTAATAAATCCTGTGTGCGTCTACAGAGGGACTGGCACTGATAAGAGTGACAGGCACAAGCGTTGGGAGGTTAATTGGATTTGAACATGTTGAAGAAAACACAGAGGAAGACTGAACATTTAACTTTTATTTTTCTATATATGCTGTATACATTTGACATCTGTGTGAGTGTGTGTTAGTGTGAGAGTGTGTGTGTGTCGAGGTGATCTAATTTAAAAAGAGCACAAAATAAGATTAGGGAGGGCGAGGCCTCGGTGGTGCACTGATGACGTTAGCATCTTTATTAAAGTGATGCCTGGCAACACTTTCACAGCCAGGCTGTTGCACTGACTCCATTATGTTCACACAAAAGCCTCACAGTCGGGACACGCGAAAGGAATCAATGCGTTACAATGGAAGCACAAAGCGATTCAATGCCATTTTGCTGCACTGTGCCTCAAGTGTATTCACATAAAAGTTATAATACCAGTTATAACACCATTGCCCGGAGATGTTGAGCATTGTAAAATGCATTCGACACTCTGTTGAACGGGTGTTGTAGTAGTATAATAAGTACCATGTGCTCTGCGCGCCTTCAGCTCCATGCAGTGATCACCAGCTGTCTCCTTCAGCTCCACGCTCACTAATTTAATTTGCACTGAGAAGTCAAAATCGCACCCGGGTGAATTCTGCTCTGGTTGAACACCTACACTGATTGTTAATTAATAACACAAACAGGAGCGCACAGATATGAACACAGGCACAATATAGCTAGAATTGGCATATGCACTGGCATGCAGGGGGCGCACACACACACACACACGATTTCCTCAGGATACCAGCATCAGAGTTAATTGCAAAAACTGTTGTAATAAGTGTGTGCTCCAGGGTCAAAATAACAAACGTATTCCCTGTTTTCAATTTCCCTACAGGTCAGAAATGTAGGCCATTTCTTTCTCACATGCATCTTAAATCCAATGGAATAAGTGCAACACCAAATATGTGAGAAAGGAAACATTCAGCTTGCTTTTTAGACCCAAGTGACAACCCATCCTCCACATCCTTATAATATAATCTCTATGCCTTACTGTTTTACTCATCCGATGGAACTTTGAATCTAGGACACCACCTTGACAGGGAAAATAGGCCGCACATTCAGGGAAGATGGTGGGCTGGGATGGCATGTGTGTGTGTGTGTGGGAGGGGGGGTGTAACTGGTTTCCTGATTCTGCCTTGAGGGGAAACCAAGTAAAGATAAGTCCTTCCTTTCAAGCTCTCGCTCTTCTCACTGTTTTCTTAATTCTATCCCTCCACTCACCTCTCTCACCTCCACTTCCTCTGGCTCTGATTGCACCCACACATTTTTTTTAAAAATCCCCTTTTTCCGCATATAAGAGCTTATGAGAGGGGCTCGGGGATATTTATTAATATTTCAGATGATCAATCAGAAGCCACTCCTCAACCGTCAACAATAACAAAGATGGGAGTCATGGGATCAAACAGCCCACGTTGCTAAGCAACCACAGATTCTATCAGCTAACAGCCCAGCAGCAGCAGCTCGGAGGAGGTACCTGCACATTACATTACTGAACACCTTGGCTCGGCTTCAAAGGAAGTTGTACAAACTACATAAAGTGCTCAGATAAAGCGCTCTGAACTGGAGCAGTATAAAATTCCACCTCCGGAATTTAATATCACACCTCCGATGGGCCCCAAATACAAAACCCTCATGTTCAAAATGCTACCACCTCAACTGTGACTCCCTTCATTTCACTGTCCTCACACATAACAGGAATGTTACGGAGCACCTGCTGCCTTAAGATAAGTGTTGCAAAAAGATTAAGAAGCAAGTTTTGCTACAGACAGAAATTGCAGCACCTCTATAAAATGTCACACAGTAGTGAAAAATGCCTGGTACAAAAGTGACATCTTCATTTAGGGTGGGAATCACCAGGCCCACGATACGATATCATCACGATACTTAAAGGTCCAGTGTGTAAGATGTGGCGGTATCCATGTTGGAGAGCTACGGTGGCCGACGCCAAAATGCGAACATATCATTCACATATCTTGAGGTCAGAGGTCAAGGGACCCCTTTGAAAATGCATGTTTTTTTCGCCAAAATTTAACGGAACTTTGGAGCGTTATTTAGCATTCTTCCCGACAAGCTAACATGACGTGGTTGGTACCAATCGGTTCCTTAGGTTTTTTAGTTTCTATGATACCAGTATCTATACTCTAGCTTTAGGATGCTTCAACCTCTGAAAGACAGAATAGAGGCCAAGCCGTCGGATTGGTAAGAGGTTAATAGTTCATATAATAAAAGATCGATACTTGACGTCCGTGTCTCGATTCAATATTGCCACGCAAAATATCGCAATACTATGCTGTATCGATTTTGGCCCCCCCACCCCACCCCTAAATCAACCATATTGCTCAGTTTGTCCGACGAACGCTCAAAAATCAAAAAGATGTTCCTTTTACTATCACGTACAACTAATAAAAGCTGCAAATGACAAGCTGGAACTGAGGAAGGTTTACCATGTTTGCTTGAAAAATAATTAATAACTATTAATCTATTATCAAAACAGTTGCCATGACGTTTCTGCTACACCTAATTGATGAATCTACTAATCATTTCAGCTCCAGTATGTTTAGTGGCAGTAAGTTAAGTAACAGATGAGGTGATTTTCTTGGAAACTCACTGCAACTTCATTTTTGTATAGCATCTCAGATACAGTGGCAAATATAATGAAAAATGTGACTACTTTACTCCACGGTGTATTCTTCAAACCGATGGAAATCATAAGGCAATGAAACTTTTCAGGCGAGAGGCAGGAACCAAAACTCCTCTGAAAATATGATGGATTTTGGTCCTTTGTTCCTTCATTATGAGCACTAACTCCACTACAGCCATCTTTTTTTATTTCCCACTATATCACTGTTTAATTACAACATTCTTGTGTGAGTTGAAAAGCGTTTTTCTTTTTAGAGAGATTTCATTGAGCTCTCATTTCATTGTGATGCTTTTCATTTTCTGCTGACAAAAGCTGTCAGAAGAAGACAAATGTAAGCAAAACCAATAAACCGGATGATTGAAATCCTCGAGGACTATAAAGAGACTTTATTTGGTTTGTGTCTACTTGCATAAAAAAAAAATGTATAGGCCTATTCCCGCGCAGTGGAGTCATCAAGCTTCTGTCTTCAAGCTTTTATTTCATTTTCACTGACAGGAGAAATAGCTGGGGTAAAATCATTCAGGTTCATGAATCAACTATTTGCCCCGGAGGTCCTTGAATGAATCTGTGCTGGTGTTGGATCGTTCAACATAATCCCCTTTTCACCAAAACCCCTCATTAATTGCTTTCACTTCCAACACCCTATCTGCTGTTAATCATAATGATGATGTGAGTTATCTAGTACATGCATGGCTGAGCAAGTACAGCTACTGCAAAGTGAAAGCTGGTTAGGACTGACTGGGAATATGACGGAAGAAATGGGAATTTGTCGAGTGACTGGCATCATGTAGCGGAAAATGAGAAATAAGATCATTTTAACAGAGAACATGACGTAGCATAAATAGCTGTAGCGGTGTAACCAAATTATAAGGTGAAATAAACATTATCTCAGTCACTTTATAAGCTATTAATTTAATTTATAAAACAATTAAAAAGCGTACAGTATCCTATTTCCCAAAATGACAAGCTATTCCTTCAACTACAGCATTGAAGTGGAGGTAAAAACACCTAGGACTTTATAGTACTAATAAAAAACTGAGCTGTGTCATTCTTACATAAAAAAAACTTCAGCGTTCAACGGTTAAGTGTGCCTGGAAGCATGAAAGACACAGTATGTGCGATAAGAAAGTTATTAAAAATGATAACCGAAAACATAATCAAAACTTGATGAAAGACTTTCTTATGACCTGAATGCAAATGATCTTTGACTGCAGTTATTATGCAAAACATAGTGTAGGCTTCAACCCCCCCCCCAATCACGAACCGTCCTCCAAAGGCTCTGTATATCATTAATTAGACAGGACCAAACCAGCGTTCTCACATGCAAAGCAGTAAAAGCAGCGTTATCTTCTCTACTCTAAAAAGCATGTTTTGGCCCCGGAAGGTGTCCAGAGAATGAAATGGGATTAACACTGCATGGGGTTATTTTTCAGACCGGCATTATTACACAGACGATTGAGTTTGGTTCCTGGTTGACTTCCTGTACTCTATTTATAGCTGGGACCCCACAGTGAAACATAATATTAGCTCTGCAGACAGTGGCAGTTGGTGTGATGCTGTGCCAGATAAGCACACAATGATTTTGGATGCACAATACACAGTGTATATTGGCACTACAATAACTGAAAATATCATTCACTGTAATCCAGTAACAGTGTTTCTCATCCCCAGAAGACTTAGATAAAATAGTGCTGATGTGTACTGTACAGCTGGTTGACGTCAAATGTAAAGTTTAACACCACATATCACTTACTGCTCAGTCAGGAAGTCATTATTTACAAAGTAATAGCAGGTGGAAAAGCCAGGATTCATTTACAAAGAGACCAATACTTTTATCGAACGCATATTAACTCATATTTAGAGCTGCAACGCTTAATCGATTAGTTGCCAACTATTTACTCCTCTATGACAGTAAACTGAATATCTTCAAGTTGTGGACAAAACAAGACATCCGAGGACATCATCTTGGGCTTTGGGAAACGTCGATCGACATTTTATAGACCAAAACAGGTAGGGTAGGTGGACGGGCATACAAAGTGTCAACAGTCCACATTGGTTTCTTTTAAGGCCCTGACACAACAAGTCGACTGTCGGCCATCAGCCAGTTTGGGGCTGTCGGTGAGAGTCTGTCAGCCTAATATTTGTGGCATGTTGGCTCTAGTCTGCTCATGTCGGAGTTTTTTTTGGCCGATTCAGCATGTTGAATCAGCTGCGGAGCTCGTTGTTGAGAGAAATCACTCTGATTGGCTGTTCAGCTTAAACAAATCAGTGCACAAGAGGAGAAACAGAAGTGAGAAAAGCAAGCCAACGAATAAAGTCAAGAGGAAAAACACAGAAGGCTCCTATCATTTTTCATCTTCATCACATCTTGTATATCCATAGTCCTTGGTCTACCGGTTTCCCCTTTTGAATGCCGAATACAGACTAACAGCGCCTGCTGGTGTGGAGTGTTATTTCATCTCACGCAGGCGCAGAACGTACGTGGTAGCCGGCCGTCGGCTGTAGTCTTTGCGGTGTGTTCAAGTGCAACTTTTAGGCCAAGATAAAAATCTACGTGACGCAACGTAACGGCCTTTGTCGACACTAGTTCTCTGATGTCGGTTTGGTGTGTCTGGGCCTTTAACCATGTCCATGACCATTCACTAACCTTAACCAAGTAGTTTTAGTTGCCTAAATTTAACAAAACCTATAACCATAGAGGCTCATATGAATCGTTTTTGGAGCAGTCATTTGGAACGGCACTGACAATTTAACTGGTTTAGGTCTAAATACTTGCTTGCTCTGATTAATAAGAGCTTTATTCAGAAAAAGCTTGAATAAAGCCATTTAAATGCTGCTTCACTATGCGCCAATTAATCAAACACAACACTGCCAGAGGAGAGATTATTCGTTGTTTACAATCTCCTGACAGTTATAGTTTATCATTGACCAAAGGGCATTAAATATGGAGGTGACTTGCTCAGTAAATGTCCATTGAAAGTACCTTGGATCATTTTTATTGAGTGACTCAGCAGCCACTGTTTGTCTTTGTCTGACATGTAGACTGCTGACAACTGTTAAATTAACACTTAGAGGTCTTTTTCCCATCACCTCTGTGCATATTTCATGGAAAGAAGGTTCCATCAACACCTATATAATGAGGTATATTATAAGTAAAATTCACTAGAGAAAGAGTAAAAGTCATGGCAAAATAACATAACCACATTAACAATGCAGATACGGAAATCTTTCCTCGCGGCTGTTTATTCATAAAGCATAATTGCTCAGCACCGTGGAAGGATTGCTTTCATTAGCAATTCAAACAGGGCATGATTCTCTCTTTGCTGATACAGATCTTTTCCCCCCGGAGTCTGCTGGCTCCCATTTCAACATCTTCATCAACTATAAATAGCTCCCACGACACAAATCCATTCATGAAACAATAGGTTTATATTTAATATTTTGTTTTCTATTCAAGGGTAAAGCTGTGACTTGTAAAAGAAAAAACAGAATCCCGAGGTTTTTCCAGTCCTGATCTCCAGCTGAGTGCTAGGAAAACAGCACTTTGCTTGAGCAATCATTAGCTTTCCCATCCATTATCACAGCGAAGCAAAACAAGTCCCCTTCGAGAGCTGCTGATCTCATTTGAGACAACGAATCTGTGGCCCTTTAACTTCTGAGGGCTTCCCACAGGAATCCCCTCTAATGCGGTAGACCACTTTGGACCCTTCCAGCTGAGTGATGGATGCTGGTCTGACACAGCCGGATCCCTCCTGAAGTATCAGGGGGTGTTTAAAGGGGTAATCAATGGGAGGGATTGAGCTGTGCTGTACAGTTTGGATATGGCGCTTTCAAACTAATTTATACACATTTTCTATGTATATGTTTGCCTTTACTTAATATCAATATGTGAGTTAAAAGGTCCTGTCTGGATTTGCCTCCAGAAGGTTTATATTTAGATTTATATGCATTTAAATCAATCTATCAAAAAAAATGATTTCAAAATTGGTTATTGTGCTTTCCACACTGGATGCATGAGCAACGCGTGACGGCTACCTCGCTGATCTGCTGTGTCTCTCACGTGTGTGTTGTCCACACACATAGCGTTTCTGCTGCTGCGCTGCTACTGTCAGCCCTTTCTTTCTACATTGAGTTTGCCTTTCATAATGGCCATTTCATTTAATTGTAAATTACATTTATATTTATTTTAGACAAAAAAAAAAGGTTAAGAAGCCTGTGCTCATTTGTAAATAATAATAATAATCCACAAATAAAAGCCGGTACTCTATTCATTTATGGAGCAGTGCAAGTCACTGCATCTTCTACAACACTGAAACAGGAAATGTTGAGTTAAAAATAAAAGATTAATTAAGTATTTACTTTTTTTCATGTCTGTGACATATTCTACAGATATAGACATTGAAACTGTAGTAATGTTGCTGGTATCTAGCATTTTTTTTAGGAGGATATACAAAATGTAAAACATGCACAAGAGGTACAAGTGCTTCTTTTCATCTGTTTCAGCCCATCAGACGCTGCTTGACAGGTGATACCCAGGGCAAAGTAGTCTGCAAATCACCCAAACATACCCAGTGGAAATTAGGCCCTTCATAGTACAGTATGACCTTATCCAACTGAGCCAAGGGCACCTAAAAATCATTTTATGTAAAGTAGATGTGAATAATTTAAGACAAAAATTATAAACAAAAAAAACCCTCTGAATTTATCAGGACATCTAAAGAAAGCAGCAGCAATTTGCTTAGAGTTTTCGGCTGCTCTTAAAGTCCATCATCATCTGGCTTCATAATTAATATTTAATTAATAATTTAATAGATTAGAGGAAGCCGTTAAAAGGTAATTCCCTAATCTCAGCTGGTTGGAACATCAACAGCTCATCTGAATCTGTCTGACAACCAGCATATCAAGATAACTTCTACTGGGCTCTTTGTGCTTTGTTTAAAACATATATAGCATGCACTCTGTGTTTCTATAGAGCACTACAGAAGTTTTCCACTTCCACTTTTGACGGTACGAAGTTATTTTTAGGAACGGGTTACCTCGGCTCTTGTTGCTGAGCTCAGATGGGGACATGACGTGTCAGAAAACGGTGAGTGGAGTATGAATTTTTCAGAGGAACAGAACACGGAGATGGGATTTAGCTCTCCTGTGGAGGAACAGGTTCGGCTGATATGCACACACACACACATACTGTATATACACAGGTATCTGCAGTACTTAACCTCTCTCTCTCTCACACACACACACACACACCAACAGAATAACAATAGAAAACATGCTCAAAAAGACTCTTACACCGGAGTGACAGCATATCCCATTTCACAGACAGCTGCCACGGACATCAAACAGAAAGAGGACTTCACTGTGTTAGGACTCCACTGTGCACACTGAACAGGAAGCTGGATGGTGTGTGTGCGTGTGTGTGTGTTGTTGCAGCAGCACTCCCAAGACAGGGTCTCTCAGTTTCCTTGTGTTGCATAATTCACTTTACTTCAGGCCGGGGAACCTTGTTGGTGCTAAAAACGCTCCAGAGAGACTGCAGAGAGCAGCATATTAATGAGCTGTATATGAGACACTAAAGCTGTGGTTTGATTACAGGTGTTTGTGTTTGTGGAGGTGAAATAAGGAGCCTTACTTAATCTCTGTTAGACTGCGGGAGTGAAGGATGCCCTCAGCTGTCAATGTTAAACTGGCTAACAGAGATAAAATGTAAGTTTAGAAGGCTTACGAGTTACCAAACGTAAGCACTTACAGCACATACTATATGTAATGTGGGCCATGAGAAAATGTACACTTGCCATAACGCCACTCTCAAGGGTCTCACAAAGAAAATCAATAAAGAATATGATGTGGAGCAGTTTTTAATAACATGAGGCCGAGGCTTTAAAAATCAATATTTGTGGAGTGCAACAGCGGAGAAAATATACTCGCAGCTTCAAATGTAACCGGCACAAGACAGCATGTGAAAAGGTGAAGAAAAAAAAATCACCATCATGAAAAATTAGATTCAGTACATGAGTGTTTAGTTGAAATTGAGTTATTGGAGGATAAATTTCAGCCTCAGGTACAAGAAAATCAATATAGACGTTGTTCCCAGAGGTGGAATTGTAAGTCACATTTGCAGTGACCTTTCCAACAAAATGAAAAATAGGTTTTAAAAGATTAAAGCAAACCCCCCTGCCGCACAAATACACATCTTGTTAGATCTTTCATACATCCTCATTTCCAAAACATCCTGTTATCCTTAAACCACAAGGAAGAATTAAAGTGAATCGCCTCGGCACATTGGGGATTTCAAGGCATTAATGCGGAAATCATAGTTGGGGGAATAAAGGACAGAAGAGCCTCCCGCTAAGCTTTGATTAAACTCAGACCTATGACAGAAAAAGAATGAGGCATTATTAAATTTCAAAACACCCATAGCAACCGCAGGATTAAAAAACACAAGACGACAAGTGTGACAGGAGGAGCATTTAGTGTGGTGAAGCACTTGTCAACCCAGTGAGAGGTTATTGTTCTCAGCTGCCCAAATACACCACAAAATAGGCCTCGAGGGCTTCATTTAACCTGCTCCAAGCATGCTTAGTTGAGTGTGACGATATCATAAATCCATTTAATGCTGTATCTCCTCTTGACAACCCAAAACATCACCTTGGTAACCTGAACTGGATTCATGCGAAGGGGGTGGAAAACACAAACAGATTAACACAAATATAAGCTTTAGTATAAGAAAATTACAGTAGGCCACTGACCGAGGAGAAAAATATAGGCTAACTCTATGCAGCTCTGTGAGGATGACATTGAGACACGCTCGCAATGCTAACATGCTGATCAAAGATTGTATATAAGAAGTGGACGTAGTCACTGTGACGTCACCTATTGGTTTGTGGACCGCCGTTTTGAAGCCTCGAGTTCGGCATTTTGGCCGTCACCATCTTGTTTTTTTGCAACCGAAGTGACACGAGAGGGTGGAGCTAAGCACAACCGAATGCTGAATAAGACGTTTTCAGGCGACCAAAAGGTTACAATTAACTTTCATGAACTAAGAACACACTGTGAAAGGGTTAAAGTTGTAAGACAAAAATACAGACAACTCCCAGACCGGACAACGCCATGGCAGCAACCTGTCAATCACAAGGTAGCCACGCCCTAAAGCATCCCCTGCTTTATGGTCTATTTGACTCTAAATGAGACCATCATTTACTCAATGAACATCATGTTGTATTGAAGAAGACTTGAAACTAGTGATTCAGACCATAAACTCATGTTTACAATGTTTACTGAGGTAATAAATCAAGTGAGAAGTATAGGTTAATTTTCTCATAGACTTCTATACAGTCAGACTTCTTTTCGCAAATAGGAGTCGCCCCCTGCTGGCTGTTAGAGAGAATGCAAGCAACTTTTCAGACTTTTCTTTGCCACCTGATGTTTAGCAGATATAAAGTTTACCACGTTCACCATCTTAGTTTAGCATGTTAGCATGATAGTATTTGCTAGTTTGCACTAAAAACAAAGACAAATTTAAATGCTGACCTGACGATGAAGTAAGATGAAAGGTCAGGCTAAAGTTATTACAATTGATCCTGAGAGGGACGGGAATGTCGAAACAAAATTTCATGGCGATCCATCTAATAGTTGTTGAGATATTTCAGTCTAAACCACAGCGGTGGGCAGACAGACAGACAGACAGACAGACAGACAGACAGACATTGTTACCCCAAAAGCCTCGTCGCTATTGCTAAAAAAGTGCAGTTTGGTAAAAGAAGAGCATAATAAAATTTAATCTAATGTCAGAAACACAAAATAGGAAATAAAGAAAAAAGACTGAAAATGTGCATCAAGTTCCACAGAAATTAAAAACTAAGTGAGGAAATAAAAAGCAGGAAGCAGCAGACTAATACAGAGTCTGTGCAGAGCTGTCACTGAGGTAGCTGTGCTTTTGACAATAATCCAACTAATCACCGTGTTGGGGGGATTTAGCTCATGCAGTTCTGTTCCGACCAAAGTGGAAAGAGTCAAAAAGGTCATGCACTCACGCAAATCCTCGCCGCTATTAATCATACAACTAAATAAAACCACATTTGAACATCATGTTCAATGAGTCACTTTGCTAAGCTTCAAATGCGCTAAAAGGGAAATGGCTATGACGTACTTCTTGATGGGAAAATGTTTCTTTCCAAGACCAAATCCTGATTATCTCAAGATAATTGGGAGCTTTTTGAGTCGTGCATTCAAAAGGACCCTGGGGGACACACAATGGGTTTAAATAACTTAAATTATCAATGCAATGCAAGCAATGCCTCCCAACGTTGGCAGCTGCTGATCTTTGAGGAAAGTAACCTGTCTAATTGATTTCTTATTTCAAAACACGTTCCATGAAAACTCATTAGCAGCACTTTATCATCTAATCTATCCTCAGCCTGCGACTGGTGAGACTGATGAGTGTGCGAGCATGAATTATGCAGCGTATAGGTGGGAAATCTGCTCAGTTAAATCGTCGTGTGATGCACCGAAGCTCAGCTAAGAGCACATATTGACTTTAACCGGTCTTATAAATGGCTGTTTATAATCTATATAGATGCAAAACTGAGCGTTTCTTCTTTAAACTGGAAATGCTGGATGCCTGGAACTTGTGCCAGAGCTATCAGAGCTAACATAAGAAACTCTGCACTGTAACTAATATAGTTAAGACTTCGGATTTCACTGTTTTAGTGCATCGGTTGCATGGAATATTCTGCAAAGCCACCTGAAAATGAAAAGAAGAAAAGAGAGAATACTCTCTGTAACTTCAGTCTTGCTTATTCTCTTCCGTTTGTCTGCTCTTGGTACATTATCTGTGTGTAACTGTGCAAACAGGGCATTTCTGTAAAAGGTCATATATTGTACTATATGCAAATTCAACCTTTCCTAGATATCATGTTAGGCTAAATAAATCCAGGGCCTAGCCACTGAAAGCATAGCAATCAGATAATGTGTGCAAAGATAATGCAAATTAGTTCCACTGTAAACTTTCTCACAGCAAAGTTTGAGGATTATCCAGAGTAAACTAGGACACTGAATTGTTTAACAGTATTTTTTTCAGTGGTTTAGGCCTGTAGAGCTGAAACAATTAGTTCAATGATCAATTAGTCGGTCGATTAGTTGAACTATTTTGATAATTTGTTCGTTTTAGTCAATCGTTTAGTCAAGTTTTCAAGCAAAAATAGCCCAAAATTCTCTGGGATCAGTTTCTCCAATGTCTCAAATTTTCCTTGTTTTATATTAGAGCTGCAATGATCAAAAAACTATTAAATTAATCGCCAACTAATTTGATAATCAATTAATAGGTTTGAGTAATTTTTTAAAGAAAAAAAATCTAAATTCTCTGATTCCAGCTTCTTAAATGTGAATATTTTCTGATTTCTTTACTCCTCTGACAGTAAACTGAATATGGACAAAACAAGACAATTGAGGACATCATCTTGAGCTTTGGGAAACACTGATGGACATTTTTCACCTTTTTCTGACATCTTAAAGAACAAACAACAAATCGATTAATCGAGAAAATAATCAACAGATTAATTGACAGTTAAAATAATCATTAGTTGCAGCCCTAGTTTATGTTATTGTAAACTGAATATTCTGTTTTGGACTGTTGGTCGGACAAAACAACACATTTTTTCACTATTTTTGGACATTTTATCAATTAAACAATCAATTAATTGAAAAAATAATCAGCAAGTAAATCAATAACGAAATCTATGAGCAACACAAACAAAACCACATTCCCCTCTATTGTATTATGGCATCAGAAAACTGAGAAATGCATATCTCAGATAAGATAATGGATAATGGATCAGATAATGAGGAGCGAAAAACAAAAAAACATCTGCATGGCTGGAAAATAGGTTTTCTGTGATTCGTGTAAAATCTCTCATTAAATGGGTTTCCCAGTCGACACAGACAGATTATACCGTATTTGGTGCTCAATGCAGCATTGATGACACTTTAATTCTGCATCATAACACAAATCCAAATGCTCCATCAGTGCCCAATTATCATCAACTCATTTTTTTTGGATCACATTGAAAGCAGAGGCAGTAATCCCGGCATTCATCCCTCTCATTCCTGATGCACTGCTGACGTTCCCTCTATCATTCTCCCGTATATTCCCACCATTCCCTCCCTCTGCTCTTCCTCCTCTTCGCTGGCGTTCCCCTGACTCACGGCTTCCTGAGTCGTAACGAGCCATTGAGAGATAATTGCTCCTCGAGGGTCACTGCTAACTGACACCGCTGCCTCCTGCATGTCATTCAGTCAAGCTACTGTCAGCGTTAATAGAACCGCAGGCTGAATTCACTGCCAGAGATCCCAACCGGTCCAACCTAACGACTGGTGAGTCCACTAATTTCAGATCACTGCAAAGCACAGCGATACAAACTGCCTGTTTTCCTCACAGCAATAACACTTTAGATGTGTATTCAAGAACTAAAAGAAGCCACTTATTTTCCATTTTTTCTTTTGATATTGCTCACAGAGCTGTGTAGAAGAAGCAAGCTTTGATATTTACACCACTATAAGAATTATAAGAAACAATCCCAGACCCAAGGACACAGTCTTATTGGATTCATCTCCGTCTGTCCCAAAGCTACACGATTTTAAATTGATGCAGACTGTACAGCGCGGACGTCCTTGGCGCCAAGGGCAAGTGTGTGTGACTTCTGAGATACACAAAGGTCCGTACTGCTTTCTGTGTGATGTGATCCAAAGGGAAGGCTTGTACTCCAGGCACATGCTGTGTCCTCTTCCGTCCTGCCAGTGGCTTTGACCTCAACAGATGACAACGGACGGCCACGAGGGGAGACGGGGAAGTGTGGTACATGTCAGCTTTCTGCTGGCGAAAGAACTGAAGACTGGTCTCATGCATGTCCAGAAATAGATCTTTTTCATGTTAGTAAGGTAGAGTGGAACTTAAATTATTCTGCCTGGTTTTATTACTTGTGAAAAGGGGGCATTAGTGTAACTTAATATAGCAACCGATCATCATGGATTTTTACTTATTTCTCATGCCTTATCCTGAGGTTGTACAAATACAGAAGAAGATATTTGGTTGTAATAGTTGTCACAGGCACTAGTGGCTTAGTCAGACTTGCACACTGTCAGCAGAATACAGTATTTAAAACACACATTAGGAATGCCACAGTTGTGGTGATGGTAATGCCATTCATAACCTAACAGGACATTTCAATATTCTTTCAATTTTAGCAAATTGTTCAGACAGGAAATATATAACATTGCTGGCCTCACCTAACTGTTATGTAAATGTTCCTCCTTATAGCTTTATACAGACTTGACAGGACCCTTAAGAAAAGAGCCACAATGCTCAATCAATGTTTGGCACCTGCTGCACGAGAGAAAGCAGTGACATTGGAGGAAAGTAAGGAAAAAACATGTCACATCTGTGTAATCACAGGCTTGCATTTTTTTTTTTTTAAGTTATTTTCCCATTAAAGCCTTAAATACGGACTGCCTGCGGGCGGCTGTGGAAGATCGTTGTTTGCATGATCCTATTTAAATCTAAAATAAGGAGCAGCGGAAAGCTGAGGCTTCTGTCTTTCGCGCCATCATGTTGCACACTTGTAATGAAGTCATTACGTTATATTATGTGCAGCAGAACGTAACGAAACTATCAAAACGCCTTTGCACTCGATCCGCTCGTAAAAATGTGTATAGTTCAAATAATTTATGAAGTGTTCAGAAATAGTTTGTTTCAGTTTTTCAATTATTAATATGGTTTATTGACTTACATAACCTTTTAGCTTAGGTTGTACAGATTTTTAGGGAAATGACATCACAATAAGCACTATTGTGGACTTCAAAGGGTTAAATAAAGACAGTTGCGTGCAAGACAGATACACCACCTCTTCTCGTTGTGAACTCCTGAATACATTTTGTAGCACATCCTGTTGCCTATTTCATGACATCCAAGAGGACCCAAGAATAGAATGACGATATGTTAAGTTGGGACTTTAATATCCATTTGGCCACATGGTGTATGGAAAGCATTTTGCTGCATATTTGTAGTGTCTTACATGCCATTTATGCAGAATGAAAATCAAAAATGTATGCAGGTCTCATTATTACTGCGGTTGTTTTGCTCCACCAGGAGCAAATCATCTTTTTTTTAGACTGATTTGATTTGAGAAGAACGTCCACAACAACTTTAAATTGGCTCATTTGAAGTGTTTTCCAGTTTATCAACCCCGCTCTTGTTTTCTTTGTGTATAATTAAGTGATGGATTCATTATACTGCTCTTAATGAGGCGAACGAGACACGCATTTTATTTACCTCGCCGCTGTGACGTTAACCTAACAGCATTCGGTTCGGACTTGTGCTGCGTTGGATGTGTTACTTGGTCCGACCTATTAAGACTGCTGTCATGACTTTAACATGTAAGGGACTCATTCAGACATTAGATCGACATATAGAACTGCCATTAACCTAACGAGGTGTGTGTCTGAAAAAGGCTTTTGAGACACATTAGTCAAGGGGAGGTTTGACCTTACAGCAGAAAGGTCAGGTGGCAACCACATTAATCATGCCGGTATATTCAGTAAAAGCTTTTTGCCATGTGCTTTTGAGTGGCGCTGCTCTCCCCCGTAAAAATACAATACTCAAGTCATCATCCAATTAAATGCCTCTGTCTCGTCTCACCTTGACACTATAGTCTCATTTAAAACAAAGCACTAATGCTAAGATCTTTCAACAGGAACTCAAATGGTCCATTGTGTCTCTATATAATTTCTCTATTAAACAACTTGGCAAGTCACAGTTACTATACAGACTTCATCCACAAAGAAATTAACTGTATAATATCGTTAACTGTGGTTAAGGTGACCGCTCCATAGACAGGACACAAATAATTCATCTCTTCATTTCCCAACTTTAATCACACCTAATTTGTGTGTGGTCGTGCCAAGCATCTGCGATGTTGCTTTATTTGCATTCCGACAGCCAGCTTTGACGCATCGCCACATGCCAGCACACACAGATGCTGTCCTCTCTCCAAATTGCCTGCTAAGTAGCTCCTGGACATCAGGAGTCACCCCTGTCTGTCTGTACTGTTTGTGACTGCTATGTTCACATTTTTCCAGCCTGATTCCTCTGTTGGCTCTCAGACACAAACTGCTTCTGTCATCAGGCGCTGAAATGAAAGAGCTGGATTCTGCTCTGACAACATTGTTTGGCTTTTTTTTTTTCTTTCCCCCCTCTCTTTCTGATTCAAACAATAAGAGAAGAAAAGCACAATGCAGAGCCTCCTGCTAACAATGTGACACCGACAATGTCTTTCAATACGAGATGTCGATGGAGAATATGGTGATGTTGACGAAAACAATAACAACTCCCATCAATCAAAGTTTGCACAAAAAAACAAGATCAGAAGTTTTAATCCAGCAGCAGCAACATCTCAAACCATTTAAGACATGAAAGCCCTAATCCAATGAGAAAACTTTTAAATGCCACAGATTTAGACTCAATAATACTTAATATTCAATAATGTATATAGAACATTTCCTAGAGAAACCAAAGAGACCACGCTCATCTTCCTGGATGTGAGATCAATCAGTCATGTTTAATTAAAGATGGCATGGGGTGCCGATTATTCACTGAGCAGAGGAATCTAGCATGAGGCAAAAAAAAGACAGCATGCTAGCATTTATGGCAGCGAGAAGCTCACAGGCGATGTAGCTGCAGGGAGGGAGCGCTCAAGACAACACTTCACACATCAGGGGAGACAGCAGAGCTGCAGGCGGCAAAGCAGCCTCTCATTCTGCCCGTCACCGATGGTGTGACAAGGTTTGCTGCTCTGACCCTTCACTCAGTGCTCACAACCTCCTGTACTTCACACTGTAGTAACTGAGGAGCAACCATGCACATTTTGTAGGCTATAACATTTTCTGGATTATTTGAAAAACTACTAGCAAATAAAACAGTCTAGTCAAGTACTGTATATCATTAAAATTATATTTGATTGTGGTTTGTCCAAAGAGTATAGAAGCAAAGAGACAAAGCCATTTTGGACTGAAAACGCTAATTATATTTAGAATATATTATTGTTCAACATAGGCCATTTCGGTAAAATATGATATAGAAGAGAAATAATTTTGTTTTACCAGTGTCCGGTAGTCTCTTTCAGTCCAAAATGGCAGAACCGTAGCTTTGCTGCTGGGCGCTGATGTTGCAATGAAACAAACAATTGACTTTCACTTCTTGGCAATATACGTTCTTTGGTTTATTTAGCTATCTATCTATCTATCTATCTATCTATCTATGTACGATATTTTCTTGAATGTATTGCTGAAAATAGTGTACACATGTTGTAGGAGCCAAAATGTGTATTTATCCTGTGTTGTTTATTATTATTTGTTTAGGCTGCACACATTCTTTTGGTTACAATCGTTTCCGGTAATTGGGACAGGGGTGGGGTTTCACTTTATTTACCTGTGCACTTGGACGGCGGGATTCAGACAAAGAGGGTGAGTTAGGCTCAGACATTTTCTGTTGACCGTCAAGTCACGTCACGTCACGTCACGTCACGTCACGTCACGTCACGTCACGTCACGTCACGTCACGTCACGTCACGTCACGTCACGTCACGTCAGTTCACTTCACTCGCAGAAATGAAATATAATATTAATAAGTATGTTTTCTTTAGTGTGTAATCACCTGATAATAAGAATCGTTTTGTTTTGTTACCTTAGAATGAGACGTTTATATCTACGTAGGGAGCGGGCAAGGAGGAGATGTCTTGCGTCAATGCGCCATATCTTTAAGGTACAACACATGCGCAATAAAATCTGGTCTGCACTCGCCGAAATTGAGCCAATCGCAACGCAAGACTGCAGCTCCAGTTACACTGTGAATGTGTCATACCCCATACCCAAGACCCGTGTCCCAGCCTCTCTCAATAGGCCGCTCGCTCTCTCGTATACAAAAAAAATAATTGTCACATTTGAGAAGCTGGAAAATTGGCATTTTTAGCTCGATGAAACAATTACAATATTAATCAAATATTTTTTTCAAAAAAAACGTTTGAAATGTCAAAACAAAGAGAGAAAATGCCCATCACAAGATGGCGTGATGCGTTCAATGTCTTGTTTTGTCTGGCCAACAAAATAAGACAAATCGAAGATACAGGGTTCCACGATTTAATAAGGTTAGACTGAAGCACTCTTTTGTACACCAGTCAATCCTCAAACTAAATATGGAGCCTAATCCCAGATCAAATGTACGTTTGAAGGGCTCTGAATATCGTCTTCTGTGATTGTAATGTTTAAATGTATGTATCCTTGTTTCTTGTCTTTGTCCTTTTTGTGATGTTGCAAATGGAGCTGCTGTGATGCAAAAGAAATTTCAGACCTGTCTGACAATAAAGTATTATCGTTTTATCGTATATCAACAGTCCAAAGGTAGCCAATAAAAAATTATGTAAAATACACAAAAATTGTCACATTTGAGAAGCTGAAAATTTTGCATTTTTAGCTTGATGAAAAAATTACAATATGAATCCATTTTTTTTTTTTTTTTTTTAAACCGTTTGCTTTTGTGGACCGACTACTCCCTTAATACACAAAAATTGTCACATTTGAGAAGCTAGAAATTTGGCATTTTTAGCTTGATGAAACAATTACAATATTAATGAAATATATTTAAAAAAACAAAAAAACATTTGAAATATCAAAAAAGAGAGAAAATGCCCATCACAAGATTGCGTGATGTGTTCAATGTCTTGTTTTGTTTACCCAAAGGTAGTCAATACAAAAATGATATAAAATACACAAAAATTGTCACATTTAATTAGCTGGAAATTTGGCATTGTTAACTTGATGAAACAATTACAAAATGAATCAATTTATTTATTTATTTATTTAAACCGTTTGCTTATGTTGACGACTACTTCCTTATTCGACTCATTTCCGGTATCAATAAGCCAGTTTTAATGTATACTAGTTGTTTAGTTATAGGGGACAGTTGGCAGTGGGACTATAGCCAGCTCACTCACTCACCAGGAAGTAAAGTAAAGCAATGAGTCTGAGCTTTATAATAGTGGACAGACTGTAAGTGAACAGCTTTTTGACACTATACAGTACATCCACATCCACCTCTACTGATACATTTGGTAACAATGTAGCTGTTGTGATTCCAGAACGGACACACAACATTCCATTAGCTTCCTCCGAGCAGCCAGAGGCACACATTGTCCTTCTCCATCTCTCTCCACCAAAATCTTTGCAACACTGAACCAAATCCAAACATTACAACACACACACATACTCACTTTCGTGCTTGGAAGTTCCCCATGTGTGCCGCGGGACTCCGGGGCTCTTGATAATCGCTCTTCCGGCGGATTTGAGTGCATCCATCCCGAGGTGTGTGTGTCTTCTCTCCGGGGCAGGTGGGATCCCCTAGTCTCCGAGTCCTGAGTCCGGACCACGGTGGAGGGAAATACAGCAGCTCGACAAATGGAGGATGCACCAAAAAAGAAGAGGCGAAGAGCACTGATGTATAAGTTCCCACCCTGAATCGTTTTTCTCCCCCTCTACTATACTATACAGAGAGAGACTGGCAACCCAGCTGAGGAGCACATGCACCTACTGCACCGTCTCTCCAAAGTTAAGGGCGTGTCCCTCCAACCTTGATGAGCTCTGACAGACCAAAGTGCTCCAGTCTGAAGGAGCAGACCTTAATGAAAAATCATTACAGCATCATTGTGCAGTGTGAAGGACTTATACTCACTAATGAGTTCATGGATAATGAGTTTACAACTGCACTTTTTTTTTTTTTTTTTTATCTCATAGCACTTTATTGACCTTTTGTGGATGCACTGTTGCCAAGTTTTGCTCTTAAATAAAGACTATGTCATCCCTTTAACATCATTAATATTTAGAAACAACACACTCTTTTTTGTTTTAATTCATGACAGAATTCAAATTATAGTTATGGACTACATGCCTCTTTATTGCAATTTTCTCTTTCTTTCCTGTTTTTTCCAGGCTGGGTCACAGATATGTTAATTGCTAAAAAAAAAAAAAAAATGTCTGAATACCTGATAATATATTTTGGCACAAATGAATATCTAACAACTACAAAACTAGGATTCATTTTAGTACGTTGGTGCCCTCTATTGGTTGAAACCAGCTATCACAGTGTGGTTGTCCCCCATCTTCAGCATAAGGGATATCAGTTCTAAGGCTCACTCCTCTTCATCCCCTATGGGACATAAGGCTTCAATGAGCTCTCTCCATTGCATTCGGTCCTTGGCAGCATGTTGGGCCTCTCCCAATGACAGGTTCATCTTGTCTTCTAGTGGTCTAAGGCTGCCCCCTCTTATACCACTTTCACACCAATGATCAGGGTTGGACCAGGGTTATCAGACCCATGTTCAACCCTCCTTTTGTCAATTCCTGCTGTCGTCGCACCGTTTTGTTTGAGCTATAGGTTGACCTGTGACAAGTTGCATCACGGACTGTACGCTCCCCATTTGCAACCAAAATAGATTTGTCCTGCCCCGGTTGTTAGCGACCCTGGTGCATGCCGTTCACATTGAAATTGACCCCTGATTTGACCCACCTCTCAACCTGGGTCGCGAAGCCGAGTCGGTCAACACGGGGTTGACCCTTTCAAACACACAATCAACCCCGGTTGAGTCCTCGGTGTGAAAGGGGTATTAGTCGCTTGGTCGTTTTGGTCTTAGGTGACTAAGATTTCTTTAGTTGATTAGTCATTTTTTTATGATTTTCATACTGAATGACTAATTTCCAAGAAACTTATGAGCACATCTCTGGTAAACACAAGATTTTGTGGTGCTTTTGTGCGATTCTTTGTGGAGAAACTCAGTTTAAGAGATTTGTTGATTAAATCAACTAATCAATCAGTCGACAAAATCGTTATGAGAGTTAGTCAGCTAAGAATTTCTTTGGTTGAGGACAGCCCTACTAATAATAGCTGAAAGTTATAGTTTTTTTTACAAAATAAACTATAAATTGATTCTTAAAATATAAATAATTATGGGCACCCTGATGACCTAAAAGAGTGGTTCCCAAACTGAGGATCAGGACACTCACAAGGGGTCGCGAGATGAACCTGAGGGGTCACACGATGATTAACAGTAGAGGACACCTGGAAAAAAACAAGATTTCAGCCAAATAAAGTTTTTAGATTCTGTTTTCCTTGTGAATTACTGGATCATTCTACTTCAGAAAAAATATTTAAAAAAATGTTGAACTACACTTGGAGCTGGTTACACAAAGTCACAAGAAGACCAGGGCTGTCAATCGATTAAAAATATTTAATCATGATTAATCACAATTTAATCTCACATTTTTAATTTGCTCAAAATGTACCTTAAAGGGAGATTTGTCAAGTATTAAAATGAATATGTGTTAACGTGTTAACTTTGACAGCCCTAAAGAAGACATTTTCAACATCCCCACTTCAATTTCAACCTTTGTGTGACCTTTGCATTATCCCAAATTGTCCTGTCTGTACTTCTACTGTAAAGCACTAATACAATAAAGGTAAAATTAGCCATATTAGGAAACCGGGAACTCTCCGACTCCACTTGAGCTTTCAATGAAGAAAAAATCAATTTGTGACAGACACATGCATTGTGTTTTTGTCCTTCATGGTGAAATCTTTATTGAATTTCTCTCCACAACCCAGCACAGGTTATCACGTCATGTCCGAGTTCATCTCTCTCACAAGTATTTCACACTCAGGAAGCTAAGCAGAGCATGTATAGTCATGTGTTTCTCATAGATCATCTAGTAGGGGTTATTAGAGTTTAGCCTGAGGTGGCATGCTGCTGTTGTAATTTTGGTGCTCTGTGATCATTTGAGAGGGTTTTTAGGTTTATATTTAATGCTCTCAGCAGCGCACACTACTGCAACTACACTGACTGCTGTGTGTGTGGGCATATACGTGTGTGTGTGTGTGTGTGTGTGTGTTATCCTGGATACACAGCAAGTAGAATCATGCAGCTACTTTGAAATTTAAGACTCATCAGAAAAAGACTGCAGTTTAAAAGGAAATAGCCTCTTGAGGGCTAAAAGCTGCACTAAAACAATGCAAAAGTGACATTGCCTCATGTCTGCTTCCATGGAAGACTGTGGATTTGAGATTAATAGTTATAATTAATGGTATTTATAAGCCAGCCAGTCGATCCAATCACTGCCATAATGTCACAGAGCACTTTTTACTCCAATAGAGAGCAACAGTTACAGGCTTCAACAGTTTCCAGATGTCATTTTCCAACTGGTTCATGAAAGAGTAATCGAACAGTGCCGCATGCGTCGTGTGTTTGTCCAATTCAGGTGTGACCACTGCTTCTTTAAAATACTGGAGATATTCTTTTTAAAAAAAATCACCCCTACTGTCTTGGCTTGGGAAGCATGTGATGTCTATTTGCTGACACGACAAGTTGTTAGATTCTTATTCCCCCATAAAACAAATCATGCTTCATGTGGGGGGTCTCTTTATTTGTGAGGGGAGAGAGGTGAGGTCACTAATAGAAGTGTAAGAGTACAGCCAGACGAAGAGAGGGGCCTCATGAAGTAGATTCATGATCGAGGGGGTGTAAAGTAGTCTATTTCAGAAAGGACAACACAGAAAAAAAAACATGCTCTCAGTCACTTCCGTTTTAGAATCATTGATGGATGCTATCCTGCCTGCTTTACAGTGTATCCCCCTCCGATGTTTATGTCATAGTCTCATGCTATTTGTCTCATACACACACACTCACACACTCTTTCTCTTTCTCTCTCTCTAAACCCGCGTCTTCCTTTAGAGGCTGGAGCTAGAAGGCAACTGGTGGGAGGGCCCGTCTTGGAAGCAGGAGGTGGCCTTGGCCAACGAGTTTCAGGTCAATCCAGCGACACGTCAGCTCATGGATTTCTCTGTTTCCATAAAACCTGACTTATCTTCAACCAAGTACAAAGCCTGCACTGGAGGGCCTCATACACTGTCTATTTCAAAGACTGGGTAAACTGTCCCTTCGTATCCTCCTGCTTCCCCTCCTGGTTTCTCTCTTCCCTCCTGCTCCTCTCTTCCTCCTCCTCCTCTTCCTCCTTCTCCTCCCTCTCCTCCCCCCTCTCGTCTTTCATCCAGTTCTGAGGCACGCAGGTAGTCTTGGAACTGGGGATGCGAGTGTGCCAGAGACTCCGCTGACAAGCTTCGGCTAGACAGGATGCTACTTAGGCTGGAATGGCGGGCGCCTCTGGGATGGGTCTCAATTTCCACACGGACCTCAATATTGGTTCCTTCCCTGTGGCGACAGTAGAGAGACAGGAAGTAATCAATACGAAGCTGCCAGGGAATCAGAAATGTTTTCGACTTCAGGAAGTTTATGCAGAGAACGCCTTGATGAGTCTGCTGAAGTTACATGATAGATCAACAGCCATGCCAGCAGCTCTGTACTTAGGGCACAGCGCTGCTTTGAGCCAGGGTTATTATAGTAAACTAAAACTGAAACGAAAATAAGCAGTGAAAAATATTTTTAGTAAACTGAAACCAAATAAACCTATATCCTTTAGGAAAAACTAAAACTAAACTGAAATAATATTTCCTGGTTAAAAAAACTAATAAAAATAAAACATAAATGATCGTAAATTAATTTTAGTTAGATTTTTTTTAGCTATAATATATCACAACCAGAAAAAAAGAGACAGCATGAATTTCCGTCAACTCTCGTGACACGGAACCACAGAAATTGAATGGACTTGACGTTCCAGGAGACAGCGCTACAGTATGCTGCATTTGCCCCACATCGGACTAAAGTAGCACGAAGATTAAACATTAAACATTATGGCCATTTTGTATGTATATGTTATTAGATAGAGACCTGACCGTAACAAAAACAAACAAACAAAACAACTGTAAAACTAAATATATAAAAAACTAAACTAAACCTTTCTGAAAAACTGAAACTAAACTGAACTTATATTTAAACTTAAAACTAACAAACGCACTCTAAACTACGCACTCACTAAACTAAAATGAAATCAAAAAGTCAAAACTAAAATAAAATTAAAACTAAAAACTACACCTGAGGCTGATGGGAACATCATTAGGTTTTCAGGTCAAGTATTGGACAAATTACATTTTTGACCTGATGGTGGTGCTAGATGAAAAGTTAAGGGATCACCAAAAAGTTATTACAAATAATTCTGAGTGGAACATGGATATCTGTACCAAATTTCATGGGAAACCATCCAATAGAGGTCAAGACATTTCAGTCTGGACCAAAGTGGTGGACTAACATTGGCATCCCTTAAGCCATAGCATTATCATGGCTAAAAAATCCTGCCTAAAAACATAAAGAGAGGGGCAGAAACAGAAAAGAGGAGAGTCAGAGGCAACAGTTACCTCAAAGGAAGCGCTTGTGTGTCTTCGAGCTTGCTGTCAGGCACAATAACCACCTCGCAGTCTGATTGGCTGTCCTGCTGGGTGTATCCGTGGTGTTTCGTGGCTTCATCCAATTCCTCATAGCTATCTAGCTCCGGGGGCGTGGTGCTCGTACTGGGCAGGACGCCCACTTCCTGTACACTGACTCTGACTTCCTGGACGCTGGTGTCGCTGAGCGATGAGTTCTTCTGACCCGTCCAGTGGTCACTGACTACATGAGAGAATAGAAGATCTATAAGAGAAGTTGAAACTTCATCAGATCAGGTCGTGTTTTGGGGGAAAAAATTACAAGAAAGCAAATAAGCACATATCCCATAAATGTCAAACTATTCCTTTAAATGTGCACTCACAGCTGGCTAAGTCCTCCAGTTGGATTTTGTGTGTTTCAGGGGGCTCATTCTGCGGTCGACACCAACCGTTCCTACAGAGCGACATGGGGACGACCCCGTAGACATAAGTCAGCATTAGCGGCACACCCACACCTGCAAAAAAACAAAAAAGAAAAGTATGAGAAAACAATCCTGAATATATTTCTCATAACCATTTGTCTTGTTTGTGCCAAAATACATTTTAATAACATAGAAATGGTTATTAAAAGAGTACTCTTGCAATTTAGTAGTGCACTTCAATAAAGTTGGGGGACTTGCGAGAAAGAAAATCAAAGCAGCAGATTTAAAAATATCCTGGCTTTTAGTCACTGTTATGGGTCTGCATTATGGGAAGTCTAGACTTCCCATAAGCTTTGCCAAAAGCAAGTGATGTATCTAGTAATTTACTCAGACATAACAAAGATGATTTCACAAGCGAAGTAGTACTCCCCGTGACAAGTAAATGCACTTTTACGTTACTGGGATTTTAAGTTTTAAGACGTGTTTAATTGGTGGACTGGCCCTTTAAACAATTTTTTTCATATATTATTATTGCAATACCCACAAATAAACACAAGAGGGAGCCCCTCCTGCTCCACTGTGCACTGCACAGAATAAAGTTGCAGGAACACACTGATCTATAAAGCTTTTCTTGGCATCTTCACGTCCATATCTATGCAATTGTATTGTTCCAAATAATGCTTATAACAATATATTCAGGAACCTTGCACATTTTAAAATCCATTCTCATTTATTTGGATGCAATCAATACGGCATTAATCATCCATTTTATGTTGTTGTTTTAATCTGCTGCATATCTAGTTTATATTACTTGTTTTTGGAATATTTATTGCGGTATATTTATCAATCTTATTTCATGCCTTTGATCTCATGTGCTTTGTGAATCTTGATTATCATCTTCATATTGTATCTTATTCATTGCAAGTCTGTGTTATATGTTTTGAAACCTCTATGTGTTATGTTCTCTGTGTTGCTGCTATGTTGTCCAGGAAACTCCTGTAAAAAAAGAGTTTGAATATAAGAGAGGCCATTTCCTGGTCAATTAAAGTTAAATATGTATTTATTATGGTGAGAGGTGGACAGCTATCCCTGCAGTGAACACGAAAACATGTAAAGTAAGAGTTAGAAGCAAAACAGCAACCTGTTTAATGCAAGAAATGACTGAATCGACATAGCCCTTTCACTTTTCTGATAATAAAAAATAAGTCTTCAATGCACAATTTTGACAAAACAATAAAGTAATAGATGAAGTGTTCACTACAATAGATCACCGGTATTCATATTAAGACAAAATAAGAATATCATAAGTTATATTTCTCCCCACTCTCCTTCATAACCTTCATAAAAGTACTTCCAACAAGCCCCCAAACTCGATGTGCAGCAGCCTCCCTCCACTGTGCGATTATGCAACCTGTGATTGAGATAGGAATTTTTGGAACACAAAGCAGAGTGCCGACCAAACAAAGGGACATCATTAACACAGCGGGAACACCGGGACGCTATTGACTCAACAACAGGGTGAAACGAGGGCAAGAGGATGAGCCTGCCAGCCTAACAGTCCACAGAAAGAGAGGAGTGAACAGGAGAGGATGTGTGTGTGTGTGTGAGTCAAAAAGAGAGAAACAAAAAGACGGGGAGCTGCGAGTGAAATATGAGAAAGAAAACAACAGTTGTAGTGCAGAGAGGGAGAACAATGAGGCGTAGATGCAGGGATGCAAACACAGGGGAGAGATACACAGGTGGTAGGAGATGAGGGTGAAAAGTACAGTTCAGCTAAATGTGTTTTGAGTGTGAGTGTGCCGAGGGAGGGCCCGTCAGTGTGCGATTCGGTGATGGCCGTGACACTGTAGAAGGGAAGCTGAGAAGCTGCTAAAGCCTTAAGGATTTCTGTCACAGCTACGAATGTTAGGCTACCTACAGGAGGAAGTTGCACGAGTCATCGAAATGCTACTTTGCACTTTATATGTGTGTTGGTACTGAAATCAAGCGCTATGTTTGCATACAGAAACCTAGCTTGTGGGTTTTTCATATGGCTGTGCACTAACTGTTTACACCAGATCAAGCCTGGATGCATGTTCAGATGTGTGTAGCTCATGATCTGTTAAAGGAATAGTCTTTGGGAAATTTGCTTTCTTACCAAGAAGATTGGTACCACTTTCATGTCTCTATGGTAAATGTGAAGCTCCTGACAGCAGCTGGTTAGCTTAGCTTAGTACAAAGACTAAAACACGGGGAACAGGTAACCTGGTTCTGTTGAAAGGTAACAAAATCCACCTACTAGTGCCTCACTGCTCACTGGTTAACCTGTTATATCTCTACAAAAGCTGTACAAATGTATCTTGTACAAAAACAAAAGTGCAAAGATGTCACCTTGGTTTTTACGGAGGGCAAAATGTGTCATTTTTTACACTTCAAACGAGATATAACTTGTTAATCAGTGATTGTCAAGGCAGTCTTTGTGCTAAGCTAAGTTAGCAGGCTGTTGGTGCGACACGTTCTCATCGTCACATACTGACGCTTTGTTCCGCCCCCTCTGCGTCACTTTTCAGTCACAGTAAACGTGCTTAATGTTGTGAATAAACAAAAACACTTACTTAGGTTCAGGCAACAAAAACACTTAGCTAGGTCTAAGAAAAAACAACATGTTTGGGCTTAAAATTACTACGTCCGTACAGTGAAAATGAGACGTTGTGAACACAAACGAACAGCTGATTTTAAAGTCAAAGTGAAACTTAATGCACAGGAAGCAAACAGCGGTCTCCTGGATGAAAGCCCTGTGTTGTCAGACCCATCCACCTCCCCTCCCGCCCGACCTGTGTCTCTTTCGCTCTTTAAACTACGTCACCACAGCACTTTCTCTGAGCGTTAACTGTTGCCGTGGATGGGTTTACATTGTACTTAATTGAAAGGCCAGTGAGTCTTCTACCACCTCTAAAGGGCGCCTTGTGCAGTGGAATCAAACACCAACGGCCATGACTAAGCGTCAATATTTTCACACCCTGGGAATTATCTAACTTTTGACAAGAAAGCAAATAAGCGTATTTCCCAAAATGTTGAACTAATTCTTTATTTTTAGGTTTTAAATTGTGTGTGTAGAGTGTGAAAAGAAGTGGCGTTTCTCTGTCTTGTTGATTCCAAAGTGTTTACTCAGTCATTATTATGGGAGGGATTATCCAAGACATTATGCAGCTAGCAGCCAGTGTGCTGATCAAACCCATATGAATCATCTTTATCTTTAATGGCTTTTTGATCCACATGAATACTGCTCTCAGATATTAGAAACGTTGATAGAACTACAGCTTATTCAAATAGAAATAAATATTTAGAATATTAGGCATCTTTGGTGTCTGACCTAAACTGCTATGTTTCAGGATATTGTGGCAATTTTATCTACTTTCTTTGAAACAATTCAGTATCTATAAGTAATTCACTACTACAAGCTCATTTTACAATTACTCTTCTTAGTGTACAGGACAGACGACAGCCATGTTGTTGTTTGTTCCTTACCCACAGTGACAGCTGCTATGACCGGAGACACAAACACTGACATCATCACCCCACTTGCCACAGTCAAGTAGTGCTTACTTCCTGAGATATTGTTTTTCTTACAGCGACCATGGACCTGGAGGACAATAAATAAAACATAAATTAGATCATGGAAATTTAATTTGTTCCTTGTCGTTCTCATTCACTGCATCCACTTATTCCTGTCACTTATTCATGTCCAATAATACGTGCATCCCAGCATGCATGACGGGAAAGGAAACAAACTACATGATTTCCATGATAACATGTTCCAAATCTGATTTTACATCTGTTGATTACATGCAAAACTAATAGGATATTTTAGATACTATTGTATCTGATGGAAGAAGTTGGTTGATTCAGAATAATTCATTCAGATTAATTTATTCACTTTAAACATTATAGTCTATGGGAGCAGTTTACACATGTTGGACTGTCTGCTGTCTTTGCTGCCACATGCACAAACTCCAACTAGACAAAACTAGTCGATCAAAAGAGCATATCCATTCAAACCCATTATTATTTGACATGACACAGGATTTACTGGCTGTTTTGTACCTTGCGACCCATGTAGATTGGTATGCCCACAATGATGACTGGGATGGCGATGCCCGCTATAAGGGAGATGACCACCGGCGCTCCGAGCAACATGCCCACCTGCCACAGAACCTTGCGGGTTTGAGACCATGGCTTCTTCCCCCAGAACGTACATCCTGAGGGACTGAGACACAACGGGAGACACAACAGGGGACATCAGATACGAGTTCAAACTATCAGCATGCACGGAGTTCAGGAAAATAAATGGTACATATTAAAACATATAGCATGGCTGTATGGGTGGCAATGTCCTTTTGTCTGTCAGTTTGTCCACACTGAAATATCATAAAACTAGTGGATGGATTGCCATGAAATTCAGTATAGACCCTGAAGATGAATCTTAACGACTTTGGTGATCTCCTGATCACCTAGATCTGATCAGTCTTTCTGAAGCCAGCCTGCTACCTCAGCACACAGCACTTTATATCTATTTATTTAACCTTGATTCAGTCCTGGTACATGGTGCTCCTTTTTTAATGTAGCTTCTCTATTGGTGTATTGTGTTTTTATGTGAATGTGTTTTAATGCGATCTGAATTGGATGTGATATGTTGTTTTAATGTACTCTTTTAAAATAGCAGTTTTTGCACATGCGAACCAAAGACAAATTTCTGCCATTTGTACATGAAAAGCAGACAATAAAGTATTTTCTATTCTATTCTGATGTTTCCTGTAGCGCCACCATGAGGTGGACCTTTTTTGTTTTGAGTGAAATATTTTGACCACTATCGGACAGATTGCTGTGAATGTTGCTACATATATTCAAGGTTCAAATTCTCATGACCTTGAGGATCCCTTGACTTTTCATCTAGTGGCATCATTAGGGCTGAACGACTTAGAAAAAATATGTAATTGTGATTATTTTTGACTGATTGACTGCAATTTTCAATATGATTTGCGACACCAGAGGAAATGATAATTATTCTCATTTTCACTGAAAAACATATTAAAATGATTATGGTGTGATTTTTGCAGGGATCTGTACCAAACAAACATGTTTTCTTAAGCCTGTAGAAAAAAATTGTATTTTGACACATTTCACCTTTAACAAATATTGCACCTCCGGCAAATTTGAAAATTGCAGTAGGCCATATTGTGTTTTTGATAACATTTCGACAATTGTGCAGCCCTCGTATCATTAGGTTAAAATTTGTAATTTACCCATTTGCCCAATACTTTGTTTTATGACCAAATATCTGCAAAAGTAATGACATATTCCCATTAGCCTCAGCTGTAATTTGTTTTTAGAGCTCATTAAGAAATGTTAGCATGCTTACAGGCACACTCATAATGATCACAAAAGCCTCATCATACAGGTCATGACCTTTCATGCAGCCTCAGGCGACTCTGACGCACACATAAAGCGATTCTGAATGACTAGGAAACAGGTGAAATAAATGACAACACCATGACAACATTAACTGTCTGTCTCATTTGCTGTCATTACATCATTACCCAAACTGAATGACCTCTTCTGCATTTCTTTTTCTGGCTGCGTCCTCTCTCCCTCAATTACAGTCATTTGCAGCCACCATTCACAAACTCACTCATACTTATGATGCTGTTAGATAAATGGAAAAGCCGGGTTATTTAAGTCTGTTTATGAGGAGTCAACACTTTGTCACTTGTTATGACGTTAGGTATAATAAGTGTCGCCTAAAAGTGCTTCTTTAATGTCGTATCAGCCTTTGGTGTTACGGTGTAATTCTAACTGCCAAGGAAAGCGGTACAACTCTGACTAATGCTGTCTGGTCTTAATCAAGCAGCCATTAACGTGTCGGAGCTGCAGTGACAATACGAGCAACACAAATAGCACCTTAGGGCTATATGCTATTTCTCAGAGTAACAGTGTTAAAGCAGCAAATGTCACTATTGGGTTCTAAAAGCCTGAGTGGGGGGAATTATGGGAAGATATTAATGTTGTGCTCTGTTGCTCTGAACTAGCAGATTTGCTGTGAGATGCTAAAAGTGTTGCCCTTCAATAGGACATTCACTGTAATTTGTGGTGTGACAGACAGACAGGGATGAGGAGAGAGAAAAGGAGAATGGACGGCGGGGAGAGAAGGTGTAAAAACACAATGTGGCTCATGCAGACAAACACAAAAACTCTCTTTCTCGTCTGACACATTCATCATGTGAACATGTGATCATGAAACTACAGCGTGCAGATATGTCACATGTGCATGTGACATATCTGCACGCTGTAGTTTCTAAAACGGACCTCGGCCTTCAAATTTAGTCAATCAGCTTCTATCTAGTCTCATAGCTTGAGTTACATATTCTGCCGCATGGAAATATGGAGGCAGATAGAGCTGATTAATTGATGACAAGTCAGCAGTGACTCCCTTCCAGGACTGGAAAAATCAATGGAAGCCCAGACGAACAGTTTGAAGCAGCGCAGCCTCTAAACTATGACATAATGGAAGTGCCTTGCTGACTGGCCCAGTTTTCTATCTCCAACTGGGTATTGTTTTAAGAAATACAGATGGAATAGTGATGTGTGGACACAGGTGTATTAATTTTTTGTGAAGCTTAAGTGTTTGTCTTTTAGGAAGAACTGAAGAAACTCTTCAGTATCTTACATATATTGCCAAAGTTGGACTTTTGCCACAAAGCATTTTCTCACCTCATACTGGTGGGAAACTGTGGGATCAAATTCTGCTGCGCTTTCTCTTGTGTTTTTGTGCAGTACTTTCATCCAAACACTGAGATAACTCATTGTGGGGTACAAGTAATGATTCTTTCTGTTATCAATTATTTTTTTGATTAGTTTTCATATTCTAGTTTGGTCTGTACATTGCCAGAAAAAAGTGACTTGTTTGACCAACCAATAGCCTAAAATATTTTTAATTTACAAACAAACAGAAATAGCAAATCCTCACATTTAAATAGCTGAAACCAGCGAATGTTCAACATTTTCGCTTGATAAATGACTTGACAATCATTATATTTGGTGTTGATTAATTGTTCACTCGATTAGACTGTTATCAGGCAATTAAATGGGGCGCTATCGGTCATAATAAGCACCATAAATGTGGGTCAGTAGGGGCCTACTACACCTACTACGTTGTAAAAGTAAAAGCAAAACTTAAAAGCAAAACGTTCTAACATGTTAAACTGAATGAAATGTTATGTTTGAACACAAACAAAACAGTTTCTTTAGGTTTAGGCAACAAAAACACTTGGTTAAGTTTAGTGAAAAACATCATGTTTTGGCTTAAAATAACTTCATTTCAAGAGTGAAAGTGAAACGTAATGATTGTGAACACAAAGACAACTACACGTTGTTGGTTTCACAGAGGATGGGAACCCCTGCCTCCTCTCAAAAGCCCTGGTTTTTGTGTCCCATCCATTGCCCCTGACCTCCACCTCATACTAAGGAGTTTCACGATGTCTATACTACAGCACCTGATTTAAGCTTCTGCTTCTGTCATAGTTACTATGGTCGGTAGAGGTCGCTGTCTTGTTCTTTTATACCTTCTGTTGGTGATCAACTATGTGAATAGATGATAAAACCTACTATTGGTGTATAGGCCCTTACTGACCCACATCTATGAGGCTTATAGCAACCAATAATGTCTCTTTAATGGCTTGATAACAGTCAATAGACTTATCGTGTAATTACCTGTACTCAACGTAAATGAAATGACATTGTTTAATTAGATGTGGGCGTTTGGTCTGGTGTGTTAATGGGCTGAGTGTGAACTGAGTACCTGAGGTAGTGCACGTCGGTGATCTCCTGCATACACAGCCAGCAGAACTGACAGGCACACACAGTGCAGTTCATACGGTTACAGCTGCCATCGTTGGTCTTCATGATGTAGGCACCGCAGCGAGGGCACGCTTTGATCTCCTCTGCATCTTCAGCAACAGAGTAATATGTGAGGGGTGTCCACACAATATTTATTCATAGCATACTGAAAAAGAAATCCTCTGGTTCCTGGCACGAAAAGGTTTGGAATAAAGACAAAAACAGAAGGTTACAGCAGCTGCTAGTCTCACCTCCTCCAGGTTCTTCATTGAAGACGTACAGCGTGGAGGCATCGTTGCCGCCCGACGTGTGGCGAGCTCGCTGCCGCCGAGCCTGGTCACACGTCTGGTTGGGGTGCCACAGCTGCCGACAGTGGTAGCAGAACTCTGTGTCACATCCCTCACGGCCACAGCTCAGCTTGGGACACTCCGCACAGCCGTAAGCTATCACCGCATAGCTGAAGAGAGAGATACAAATGATATAGTAAATACATTTAATTTAATAAAATAATAATAATAAAATAATAAATAATAATTTATTAATAATAATAATAATTTAATTAATTTAATTAATTTAATTAAATTAATTAATTACATAATTTAATGTAATTGAGCCTGCTACAGCCTCTGAAAGACCAAATAGCGGTCAGATTTTTAAGAGGTTAAAGCTGTAGTTGGCTGACTGGAATATCTATGAAAAGCTGGTGAAGCACACTGAGTTGTTCATTATTGTCTTCCTCACATTTGGTAACAGAGAGCCTCAGTGAATCACGACTCAAAGAGAGATATCTGTGGGACTGGTTTCAACACCTGAACCAGAAGTAATCCCATCCTCCGATCTCGAGCCGGCATTATGACGATAACAAGGAGCTTGATGCCTGTGGTCCTAATCTCACTCCCCTGAGGCGATATTAACATAAATTGTAATATTCAAAAGATCATTTGATTACTGATCAAATACAAGTGCAAGTAACCGTGAGTGATTTGCGGGGCCTTTAGCATCCAGGGAGTATCGCTCTGCTGTGAAGTATTTGAAAAGCTCCTCCAGGCTTTTTCCTTTAGCCCTGTGCGGTTTTCAGGTTTGTCAGACAGGTAGATGAATGAGACAGGCTGAGGGCCACACACACACACACACACACACACACACACACACACACATAAGAGGATAATTAGACTGCTGCCTGGATCCCACTCCGGTGTCTGACTAGATTTCAACAGCTTGTGTCTGATTCTCTAGTCAACCCCTTTTGGCTGAACAACAAAGCTAGCATGGACCTGCTCATGCATAAAAACATTTCCAGGTATCAGTGAATGTCTTTATCAAAGAAAGCCGCAATAAGTGGATTATTTAGATAGTAAAACGCCTTTACACACTTTGCCATGCAAAGATGTTTAAAGAGGTTCTGACAAAACAACAGCTGACATATTTATATCAATCAAATTTGCTGCACTTTTATTTCTTGCATGTGTAACAGATCAAAGTTTTCCCAAAGTCTTTTGGAAAACATATCCTTATATATATACATATATTAATTCTTAAAGATGCCCCCTCTCAAGCATGTTTTAAGACATCTAAAAATATTCTGCTTTGAATAATAATTTGTATCTGAATCTATGAATATGCATTTCAAAAGTTTAACTACTGGACACAAGATGAAGTCCATTCTCAGAGTGCTGGAGGCTTCAAGCTTCCACATCACAGCTGTGTAAGTATAACACATATATTATAGGACCATGATTGACTTCTAGACTAGTTGTAGTGTCTAGGGATGTCACGATACCAGAACTTTATAGTCGATACCAATACCAGTGAAATTCCTAGATTCTCGATATCAAGTCGATACCACGGTCAAAAACAAAAACAAAACAATAAATCCCATGTACTTCAACATACACACCTTTATTACCGTTTGAAGCTGGTTTTTGCAAATTTATTATTAATCCCTAAAGATCTGCCTCAAATTTCTTGCCATAAAATACATTTTACAAGATTACATTTAAACACACCATGATAATATAGTTTACCTTCACCCAATACTTTGCTCATTTTTACTGAATAGAGTCTGACTACATCATAATGTAAATCAATGCAACCACCGTTAACATTAGCTGTTGGCTGTGTTATTTAGCCAAGCAGGACTGTGCTGCCCACCGGCTGCTAACAGCTAACGTTAACTAGTTGTCCTCTGCCGATTTCAACACAGATTTGTTGTCCACTAGCATTATCAGTAGTCCCCGGGATGACGGGACGCCATTAGACTCAAGCACTGACTGTACTGAAAAACAAGTACCGTCACATTTTCTGAATTTTGGCATCGACTTGGTAGCAAATCATTGGTTCTTGTGACATCCCTAGTGGTCATCATCTTGCAAATTTACATCTAGAACTCAGTCCTCTAGTGTCAAATTCATTACATCATCCTGCACAAATAACAATAAGCAAATTGAACATGTTGGAGTGGAGGGGGCACTTTAAAGGTACCCTGTGGAGTTTTTGACCATTAGTAGCGCTATGGAGCAATTATTTCATGAGCTGGTCCCTGTTGTGTTTGTATCTTGTGCAAACGGAAGCACATGTATGCGCACAAGCACACGGTCACACGGATCTGCCACCAGTTTCACACAGAAACATAGCAGTGTGACAGCAAACAGTAAGGAAGATGAAGAGTTCTAGCGGATGTAATTAAAGTCTCAAAATATGTAAAAAGAATCAGCTACACAAATGTTTTACAATGCATTTTGCTGGGAAAAAACTGAATGTATACATCATTTTGTTTGTGTACAGGAAAACTCTTTAAGTACACAATTTCAAACTGAGACAATAGTTCAGGCTATGTGGTTTAATCAACATATGTTTGACAGAAGTTCAAACAAAAATGTTTTATATCTCTATGTGATTACCAGTTGAGAACTTAATGTACTCTTTACGCTCAGAAAAACAGACCACACACGCTTGTTTTTGGGACAAAATCCTCCCTCATATGTCAGAGTGTGGTGATGTCAGATAACAATGTTGTTATTTGACATCAACACAGGCACAGAAAGATTTTCCACAGTGCGGATTCTGTCTGTGTGTGCTGAACAAAAATTCCTTGCAGCTTCTCATTTGAAACCACCTACAGTAGCATCACATATGCAGCAAAAACATGACAAAAATGTGCGCACACAGACAGAAGTGTGTGGATGAACGCCACATTTTGCCACACTTTCTCAGGGCCGGCATAATCTCCAGCTAAGCTTCTGTCACTAAGATCTCGAGGAATGTGTGTATGTTGGGAGCATGAGAATACACAAACCATAACTGTGACCAGTTTACATAATGGGTCACCACTTCAAAGGCGCTTCTATGTGGGAAATATTTAAAATTTAAAGCTCCACTGACCTCCACTTGTAAACATTTTCTAATACGGGGAACTCATAATTCTGCAGATTTGTTGGAGATACTTTTGAAATCCGATCTTGCTTCTCTGAGTTATATTTAATTCACCACAGCATCAGACAGATCGGCGTATTGATTTTTCGCTCCGTTCATTCATCACGACCGGGCTGTGAGCCCTGACAGTCGGAGAGACAGACAGTCTAGCGCTGAGGCCTGAACCCTGGTGCATACGTGCTTTTTCACCACAAATATTCACCGAACGCACACACACATTATGATTTCCTGTCAGCAGTCCTATCCCGTTACCCCTCAGTGAACATTAAGGTGATCCAGCAATGGATCAGTGTCTGAACATGTAAACAACGGCAGAAGAGATGAGTTAACTCAGAACATGTCTTGCGGTTGCATTGCATTGTGGTCTATCGAGGGAATGGGGGAAAAATGGGGAAAAGAGCATATCTATGACTTTTCCGCAGTGGATTTCTCCCTGAGTGATTTATGACGATGGCTTCGATCGATTCTGCAATGAAATTACATCGTAGCTGTGCCGTGTACATCTCTATGTGACATGATGTAATCCACATTTCAGCCAGTTATCATCAGGGAGCAAGAAAAAGTAAAATGTTCCCAGAAATGGGCAACAATAACTATTTTCAAAGTGTTATTGTAGTATGACACAAAACGATTTTTTGCCAATCAGCCGTCAATTATACGAGTTATGGGCCTTTCATACAGAACGCAGCAACAGCACCCCTGCACTCTGAAACCCATTATTTCCAATGGCTTGCGTGGCACAACAACAGCTTTCTGCTGCGCCAAGCAAAGCGCGAGCACAGCGGAGCGCGCGGCTGGTGGTGTTCTGCACCCAAAGTTCAAACTAGGGATGTGACGGTGAGGAAATTTTCCCACCGGTTTATAAACTTCTGACAACACCGGTTTTACCGATTACACCGGACATTTTCCAAGAAAAGACGGCGCTCAATATCTGTAGAGCGCTTACTTTGATCTTTAACGTCGCACGGCTGTGTGTCTGGCCTCTCCGATCCAGCTTTCGCTACGAGGCTGTAAGTTTCCACCTGGCGCCTATGTGTGCCGTGCACACCGGCTGTGACCGCTCCGTCCACCGCTCGGCAATTGCCTCATTAATGTCATGGTTCCCTGATAGTATTGAATTTAAATCCGTAGTATTGCCAAATACGCGCTTTTGCTTTTCGCTATGACACCAAATCCTCCGCCATCGTCTTGTCTGTCAACTCTCTCTCTCGTCCCGTGTTTGTGTGTGAAATCTGACTCTGTGCTGTATGGATCAGACACTTTCACTCTCATTTTATAGCGTCCGTCGTTCGACTATGTATTGATAACATGGTGCCGATACGTGAAAATGAACGAAATGTGTTTTATTTCATTAAAAAAAGCAAAACGACGGTGGGGGCCGTTGGCAAGTAATGTAATCGGTGTATGCTCGAACACCAAAAAATGGAAACAGGACTGCTTCATCATTCACTTCATCTGTAAAATATTTTGGTTGCATCAAACTTTGAACAGCCTTGGGATGCATGTAAAACTCAAACTGAGCTTTCAGTTGCTGTCAGTTCATCTTTTCAAAGCTCAGTCAATCATTCTATTCAAGTCTTGTGTTTTATAACATAAAGCCGGTGGTGGGATGACAGCGTTTTGACAAGGGTTTTTTTCTCAAGGTAATTACACTACAGTGAATTGTTTCTGTGTGACTCAAGATGTCAATAAAAAAGTACATTTTTCTACAAGTTGAGACAATCTAGAGAAGCCTGTATTATCACGCCTTTTCCACTCTCTTATTAAATTATCTTCTCTCAATGTTGTTCGTTATACCAATAAAGGATCTGTAATTATTTGTGATTTTGTGTAAATATGCAAAAAAAAACTGTTGAGAAACTTTACTGATTTTGTGGTGTTGTGATTCTCACCTGCAGTCAGGCGCAGGACACCAGCGTGTATCTGGATCAGCAGCCAGGAAACGCCTCAGCTGGTACTCCTCAAAGCGCTCCAGCAGCGCCTGGTCGTCCAGGATGGCGCGGACATCCAGGGGCGCCAGCGTCTCGGGGCACTGCGGGCACGCGATGCCCACCCGGCTCTCCGATATCTCGATGCGCAGGTACTGGCGGAGGCAGTCGGAGCACGTCCGGTGGGAGCAGGAGGAGAGTCGTGGGAAGTGGCAACGAGGTTGACTGAGCAGGCACAGTGGGCACTCCTCCAGGTGTTCGTCCAGTAGCTGCTCCTGGCTGGAGTTGGAGAGGGACAGGACGCCGGTGGAGCCGCTGCTGGCCCCGCCCACGCACTCGGCTGTGGCGGTGGCACCGTCCTCACTTGCTTCCGCCGCCGCCGTCGCTGCCGCCGCCGCCGCTGGTGGCGGACCTCCTCCTTCTCCTCTTTCTCCTCCAGCCTCTTCTGCTGTGAGGTCCTGGAAACAATTACAGATACACTGATTTACCAAAGCAAATCATGTACATTAAAACATGTTCTCAAACACAGGGTGACTTGTGAGGGTATTCTGCTGCCGTTCACAAAATGGTTTATTTTGATAAATAAATAAAAGCTATGAAACATCCTGACATTTCTAGTGAATCAGTATTGCTGAGTGTTTATGTAGTTGGACACATGGTGGACTTGGTTTCTTGGCAACATCATTTCTCAAAATTACCAATTAATTAAATAAACACTCTAATGGATTTGGGCTATAACAGTATGGGAGAGGGAGGAAGTAAGCAGAAGCTAGTAAGTTAATGATCTACAGCCTCTCTTCGGGTTCTCCTTTCTTTTGAGAGACATTTGACATGATTCTGGGAACAAAACTAGACATATAATATCTCTACATATGGAGGTATAATGAACTTATCGCAAGCATACACATTATATTTCAAAAGTAGGAGTACAATTTATAATAATAATAATAATAGCGCTTAAAATCATCTGTGAGAAAGAATAATGAAACACATATATAAACACCTGAAACATCACACAATTTCCATCAAAATGCAAAAGTCAGTGTGTTTAAAGACAGCGCTACTGATAAAACGCCAAATAGACTTTTTAACAGACTTTATAAAACTAGAGCTCAAACTTGAACACATAAAAACAAAGATCAAACATTTTATGAAAACTAAAAAACTGCCAAAAGAAGCCAAAACAAAACTAGTAGAAACAATACGATAACATATGGGATGACTTCCTCAGTCTCACCTGCTCTGGATGCTCGCTCGGGGTCAGCGTGATGGCCACCTCCTCTCTGGGCCAGGCGTCCACCGGCCTCTCGGGCTTTGGCTCCGCTTTGGGCTTCCTGCTGAAGAAGTTGAGGAAGCTCAGCGGCCCCGTCTGCTGCTTGGGCCTCTTCATGGTCTCGAACTGGAGCGGGAGCAGCAGCAGAGGAGGACGGGCCAACGACCATGAGCAGGATCCAGAAGCGTGCGTGTGTTTGTGTGTGTGTGTGTATGAGAGAGAGAGTGTTTGTTAGTGTGTGTGTGTGTGTGTGTGTGTGTGCGCGCGTGCGTGGGTGAGCACAGCGAGCTCTCACGGCTCAGAGTCTTGGAGCTGGGCGGCTGCTCTGCAGTGCGAGGGAGGAAGAGCGGGAGAGATGGAGAGGTAGCCGACGGGGAGGAGGAGGTAATCCCTGCCCGAGGGGAGCATCACTAATTTGGAGCCTTTCCGAGGTCATGTGATTTTTACTTTGTCTCTCTTCGGTCCTCCTCTTCCTCCTCCTCCTCCTCCACTGCAGTTCTCCCGGTCTGAGCTAGTGCTGAACTGGCTGACTGTCCTTCATCGTTTTAGGCCTCCTCTTCACTGCCAGCAGTCCCTTACCCTGCAAAACAAACATCACAAAATGACAGTAAATCAGAGATGATGGGATGTGCATTCTGCCATTTTTGTCAGGAAATATTTTGTTATACAAAAAAGTCCCTTTGAGAAATATGGAGCTGCTAAACGCATCAGAGGCAAGGCGATAATTCCATATAATTATTTATCAACTTTCTGTGGAATGGTGACATCATGGTTTGATTATATTGTGTTTTTTGTCCAAATGATTCCAAGAAAAATGTGAAATGTAAAAAATACGTTTTCGGTTGGCATAAACTTGCTTTGGTTTGTCACTATTTCAAAAATAATTACTTATTATTGTTTTTTATTTTTATTTTTCATGTGTATTTAAGTTGTATAAGTTGAAAACAACCGAAATAAACTATAACGACCGTTAAAAAGATTCTACATTAATATGAATATTTTGGGTCACCTGGAAAAGAATATTAATCTACTCTTGTCATATTGATCTAAACCAGAGGTTCCCAACCTAGGGGTCAGGACCCCCAAAAGAGGTCACGACACAAGATATCTGAGGAGGGTCATAAGATGATTAATAGGAAAGGAAAGCAAGAAATCAATATTTCTGCTAAAAAATATATATATTTATTTTCCTGACTTTACTCAAATCTTTGCTCTTTTCTTGTGAATTCATGGCTGATTTTACTCCGTCTGAACTTAAAAAACTATTAAAATATAGCAATAGCGAGGAAAGTCACTCTTTGGTTCAACTGGTCACAACCGGTTAACATGCAACTGGTGATGAAGGGTTACAAGTAAGTAGACATTTCTTTGTTTCAAAGGCTCACAAGCCAACAAAGTTGGGAACTGATGATCTACTGTCCAGACCTACATCAATGCCATTTACAATTTAGTAACAAAATGTAATAATAAATGTCATAAAATATTTAAAATCATAGGCGTTTATGACATAATCAGCCACAACTTGCTTCGACTCACACTCTAATTGAACTTTTCTTCTCTTTTGAATATTTTTCTTGTAGAAAATCCTCTCTGTGAACCCTGTGCACATGAATATAAATGCTATCTATGAACTATTTGCCTCTGGCTGCAGGTTCAGAATCCTATTATACAGAACAACAACAGCAAACAGGTTTTTTTACACAAAAACATAGATGGCTAAATCTGTGCTATGGTGTTTCATTTGTTATATTATATTACTATTTACAGCAAAACTACTCCACATAAATACAAGATATATAATGTATTAAATAGCGTCTCTCATTACTCTAAACCAGAGCAGACACTATAATCTTAAGGAATTTTTCCTAAAATCTGACCTTTGTTGACACAAAAATAGCAATTTCATACATAAGCTCTGCCATTTTACTCCTGAATCTCTATTTAAAATCCCCTGAGAGTCATTTATATGGAGAAAAAATACAAACAGAAAAGACCGTGAGGGATCTCTGCGACCCGTCACACAGTCGCAGACATGAGCAATAAGGTCACAGCCATGAGACACAAAGAGCAGATGGACGAGAGAGTTGTGACTGGTTTGACAGAGAGGATCGGGGGAGATGGAGGGTGAGGAGGAGGAGAGGCGGTGACAGACAGCACAGACGACTCATTCTGTCTCCATTAGGCAGCGGCGAGCGAGCTCTCATAATCAGGCCCAGAGAGCAAAGAGAGCATGAGGTGATTCATGCAACCCCAGACCAATTAAAATAGCCGTCTCCGTATTGACGCTACGTCAAATCGGACCATGGAATACGGCATTAAATATGATATGATAGTCATCTATTTAAACTGTTTCACATTCTCTAAGGTTAAATCTATTATCTTTTTAAAAGAGATTCATTCTTTATATCAAATTTACTGCAATGGCCAGAGGCTAAAGGAGCTATATCCTTCATCATTCTTTTAACAGGGATGCACAAAGAGTCTGGATTTATGTAACACTGCAGTGCCTAACCTGCCTCCTTGCATAGAGACCGAGTTACAGTTGTATTTATACTCTCGTCCAGTGGATATGTTGAAATCGACATGAATAGCAGGCTCTTCTTGCAGCGGCACATCATTATATACACTACGGTAATTTAAGAGTAAAGAAAAGACATCCTTGCCCTTTGAAATGTTGGCACCATAAACTGATGATTACTGTTGATATTTTAGATGCAAGATATGTTTTTTCCACTGTAGCTCTGCTGGAAATACGCTATCTCCATAAAATAACAACGATGGTGCCGAAATGCACGGAAAATTGCAAAAACAGCTGTTTTTGTCCAGTTTTTTTTATGCTGGAATTATCAACATTTGTGCAAGCAAAGTTTCAAGATCCTCTTAGAAAGGATCTTCTCGGAAATCTGTTTTAAAAATGTATCAACCAAAAATACAAATGTGTCAAGAAGACAACCGAATGTGTGAGTGAGACTAAGGCCAGATAACATATCTACATCTTTAGAGGTGAAACAAAGATTGTTAATAAACAAATTAAAATCTTTTGTGATAAAATCGGTCCTGGTCTTCTTCTCCAGAAAACTAGAGGAAAATGAACTGGAGATGAGAGGTGTTTGTGAACATATTCAAGGCTTTCTGTTTCACGCAGGCAGGCAACACGGAGGATACAATGACAATGTCACAGCTACAGTATCCATACAACTCTTACACACGGTTTCCTGCGCTGACAAATTCACTTAAGGACCAAACAGTGACAGCAAATGCGGTAGGGCAGCAACTAACAATTATTTTTATCGTTGATTAATGTGTTGATTATTTTCTCAATTAATCGATTAGTTGGTTGGTCTATAAAATGTCAGAAAATGGTGAAAAATGTTGATCAGTGTTTCCCAAAGCCCTAAATGACGTCCTCAAGTGTCTTGTTTTGTCCACAACTCAAAGATATTCAGTTTACTCTCATAGAAGAGTAAAGAAACCAGAAAATATTCACATTTAAGAAGCTGGAATCAGAGAAGTTTGACTTTTTTTTTCTTAAAAAATTATTCAAACCAATTATTCAATCATCAAAATAAGGGATGCACCGATACCGGCCGAATCCGAGTACCGATCCAATACCAGTATTTAATTAATAAGCCGTATGCCTCACTGTGTGGAAGTGACTTGGATCATCAGGCTTGACTTAAATATTGCTTTCCTAACTTTGTAAAACAAAATGTAACAAATAAATACATAGATATAAAAGTATTGAATTGTAATTTATTAAAATAATGGTATCCGATACCAGATTGGCATATTGTCACCGATACCTGATCCACCTATTTGAGTCAATATCGGATCGATATTCAATATCAGTATCGTATCAGTATAGTTGGCGATTAATTTAACAGTTGAGAACTAATCAACTAATCGATCAATTGTTTCATTTCTAAAATGTGGTAACAATTTCAGCTGTTTTAAATTCTTTAATAAAGCATATGGAGTCCGGTGGTGTTTGTTTTTCAGTTCCACTTTACTTTTTGTATGTGAAAACTAGAGGTACCTCTAAATTCAGACTCAAATCTCTTATGAAAACCTTTGTTTGCAGACTTGAAAAAAACAAAGCAGTGAAAGTCATCCCTAATAAAAAAAATGACTTTGCACTCCCAGCAACAGTTTGAAAGGATTTAGTCCTCCCTCTACATATTTCTTGTTTCATGTTCACCAAATGTAGCTTCACTGCATCCAGTTCCCAGCAACTATGTTGTGTATCCGCTTGAATTTCATCCATACTCTACAGGGACCGACTTTCTCAGCCAAAGCACAGGCTCCAAAGCACCGACCTCTGTGATGATGAACACATTGCTGTGCTGCTGCTTATTTATAGGCATAATTCCCACATATGAGGACATCAAAAGCGCACACATAACACATTCGGAAGAGCTCGATATGCATGCAGTGAACATACTGTCTGTAGTGTATCCACACATTGATGCAGGCACACTGGTACATGCACGAGTAGACACACACAGAGGATAGAGTGTTTTTGAATTATATCTCAGTGGGCTCCAGCCAGGAATTATCACTCCACACTAAAAAAGACAGATAGCCAAGTAATTAGGCAACACAGTTCGCTGCCTAGCAACATAGACACAACTGTGAGGGAAAGTTTCCCATCAGTATGTTCACAAATGTTCGTTTTGCACAAACCTCACTGTTCTCACACAGCTGAGCAAAGATAAAGAGATAAACATGCAGTGACTTTGTACAGACCATTCATATGAAATCAGATCGGACAGAACATTATATCAACAGGAAGTACAACGTCTTCAAACCCAACTGATAAAATTGCCATAAACACACAAGTCTAAACAACTTTGTACTGAGTTATTTAAGTACAAAGTTCACAGAAATAATAAGAACAATAAATTAATTTTGAGATTAAACAAACATTTCAATAAGACATTGTATAAACACTGTATTTCACTGTTAATGTTGGCCAACATTGCTGCGTTTGGCAACAAAGGACCAGATATGAGTCGGCTCTGGCCTATAAATGGCTGCCAGATTCGACTAGGATTTAGTGGCTCACACTTGGACCAATTTGGGATGAGAATCAGCTCCAGTTAGCGATACCATTCAAGACTAGTTTTGGACCAGTGATGATTATTAGAATGGGCCCAAGTATTTTGGCAAGTCAATTTGAGACTACCAACTCAGAATGCCAAAGTAAGGCCAATGCTGGGCCGAACACTTCTGGCTAAAAGTCTTTCCTTTTCTATTCTTATTTGACTGAACCTTCCATTTATCACAGAAAATGTTCTTTCACTCCAATTGTCCTGTTCACAATCTGTGCAGAGCATCCTTGCATGTTATAGATCATTATCATCATCTTGAATTAGATCATCCGTCCATTAAAAACTGCAGAAACAAAGACCACTGACATACAAGAACACACACGAACACAGAAGAAGAAGAAGCTTCTCGTTGATGAGATGCTGTTTGTCCTCAATGACCAGTGGCTATGATACAAACATAATGAACGTTAGTGTTTAGGCTGACTCAAAGTCAGCGAAAACTACCGAATATAGTCAGAAGCAAGACTTGTAACAACAAAACAGGCGCATGTGAGACATCAAAAGATGTGTTCCTTTTAAAGAGGACCTATTGTGCTTTTTCCCTTTCCTTTACTGTTATATATTTTTTGTGCATGTAAAAGGTTTGCAAGGTTAAAAAAGCCCAGAGTCCACGCCAAAGGGAGTTACTCTCCCTGACAGAAACACTGCTCCTGAACTGCCTGAAAAGCCTTGCTTGAAGTCCCACCTTTTCTTCTGTGGTGATGTCACCAAGTAAGACATTAGCATAATATCTGCCTGGCAGCTAGTTTGGTACGCCCTCAATCAAAGCTAGCGAGAGCAGAGCTGGAGTGGAGTCCAAAGAGTTTGATGCGGTTGACCAATCACAACAGAGTGGACCAGTTGACAAATCGGAGCAGAGTGGGTAGGTTGACCAATCAGAGCAGGGGGTGTCAGGAGCTCAAACAGAGTGTTTCAGACAGAGGGTGAATGAAAAGAGCCAGTATGGGAAAAATAAAGTATTTTTTGAACATTAAAGCATGTAAACATGTTCTAGTAGAAAACCAAAATACAAGTATGCACCTGAAAATAAGCATAATAATTCCTCTTTAACCTCTTTATCCTCACTGACCCACCAAAAGGTCAGTCATCACAAACACATGTTTGTGATTGTTTAGTCGGTCACTGTAGCTACCAAATATCTGGAAAAATGAATACACAACAAGAAATCGGGTGTATTTCCATTGGAAGTAATGGTGGAGCAGCCATAAGTTTGCTTTGATTTTGAATCATTTGACACAGATTTAGACTCATTCAGCTTGAACGTGCGACTACAGTGAGATAGAGTGTTACTGGTGTCATTCACAAACACAAGTGCACACAAGAGAATCTTCATCTTCCTTTGTATAAAAACATGCCGTGGTCAGTTTTCAATCAAATTTCGTGGAGCTATCTTATGGAATGAAAGTGTACATTTAATGAATTTGTCTGTCATTATATGTACAAAAAGAGACTTGCTCTGTTGACAAAAACATTTGATTTGGAAAAAAAATTATCACTCTTAGAAACTGTTGTTCTTAGTATAAATATGGCAATACTCCTGCTTCTCTGCATTTTTTTTGTTTGTTTGAACTTCACTCCTACACTTATTTTTAAATGTGACATTTTTTAAAACTAATTTTTAAAATGTACTTGTGATTTTTGTATGGTAATATTTTTACCTTTTGTATGTCCTTTGGATGCGGTTTTTATATAAGCCATTATAGGTTTCTACCACACCCTCACACATATATTACATTCCTTTCATGTGAATTGTGTCTTTTATGTCTTTTTATATGTGTGAGACAAATAAACATAAACACAAGTCCAAAAACATTGTGGTGACAATCTCTTTTTTCTAGCGCTAATAGCTCATCTAATAATGAAACCTCCTCTTATATCTAATGCATGATAATATTTCTTTGGAATTATTATGTTAAACAAACTTAATGACCTAGAGGGTTAATAGAGGGTGAAAGAAGAGTGCTGTTGTCTCTAATGTCGTCGCTCAGAAGGCTCAAGGGAACATAGTTAACAACACCAGGGATGGACACAGATGCTGCTCGGAAAGAGAGAGTACATCTTCAGTTTACAGCTTAATGATTTTCTTTTCTCTTGAATGAGAGAGTGTGTTTGTGTGTGTGTGTGTATACAGTATACCGTAAAATGCTGCTGAGGCCAAACACACTTAAAGATCTGACCTCCCCTCTTTACACTACAGGACGTCGGCGCTCCTTTGATGCTTCATAGTTCATCCTATCTAGAGAAGTCTTGGCCACAGAGAAGGAACGATCCGGTAACACATGCAGCCTTTACAAGAACTCAAATTCTTAAAGCGTCTCGGGGGGGGGGGGGATTACGGAGAATTAAAGGACGAATTCAAAATCTGTCCTAGAACTTTCTCTTCTGTGCCAGAGCACAAAGAGCTTAAATCACTAATTCATCCTCCATTCATGTGGAAATTCTAACCTAAATATGAGATTTATATTTGATTTTAATATGACGTTGGAAGTATTCATTCAAGTAATGTGTCATACTTATGAAGAAAAACTGCAAAGGGAATAATAACCTGCTGCTAAAGGTTTGGTTTGGGAGACACCTAGTACCTATGAGAGTTAAATAGCCACACCACTTCATGTTGAAATCATCCATAGAGTATCTCTCTCTGCAGTTTTAGTGAACACTTATACATGTAATCTTTGTAATTAAATGTTATGGACTTATCAAGTCTATCATTCACAGTGTAATAAAGAAAGGAGCTAAACATCATGTATGTCTCAGGGCAGTGAGGAGAGAGATGTCTGCAGGAGGTGAATGTCTACTGTCTAGCTCAAGATGGCTGCTTGACCTTGTGACCCTGCTGGAGCACTTTACAGCTGACCGACACCTATTCTCTGTACTGTTAGCTACGCTATAGCGCACAAAAACAAAAGCTTCAGCCACACGTCTCAGTCTTAATTCACATGAGCAACCCCTCATTTTTAATTTATCTCCAACAGGAAAAAGAAAACTGATCCCCTGGCCAAAAGCATCAGCACGGACATTATTACATAATGAACAAAGGCTTTGGCTGGAGTCTTGTTTTCTTACCTACTGACATGATTCAGCACGCTGATTCACACCAATTTCAATCCAACAACAAAAGCAGCATGCACTCGAACACGTTTGTACAAAAAGTATAATACAGGGAAAAACTTTTAAAAGGTTATTCCACCAATCATACACATTTTTTTTTAACGAAAACAGTTCTGGGGACTCCCTGAAAGGACCTGCCCACTGGGGAGCTCCCCCGAGAACAACATACCTTCCAAGATCTTTTTCCTGTTTGCACTCACACTGCCAACAGGAATGCTGAAGTGACGTAAGCCGGGTGCCACTTGCACACATCTCCAGCTGGGAGATCGGCAAGCAGCGAGTTTGTTACATTTCACAACCTCTCTTAGCTTTTTTTAGTAATATAAGAATAAATAAACAACTCTGTTACATACCACATATAAGCACAAGCAACATAGCCGTCACAAAACTACCTTCTTAGTTTGAATCGGCTATCGTTCTTCAGCTCAGTAGGTGTGCTTTGTGCTACTGGGTTAACGGGTTTTTAAAAATGGTGAAAACTCTGAAATAGGAGCTAAAAAAGTCCCTCAAAACAGCATTCTCAGAACTACGATTATTCCTAGTTCTTGCGATACGGACACATTGGTTGCGTCCGTAATTCCATACCAACATGCTATTTAGTATGCTAAAACATTATGTGAGATATTTTAGTATGTCTGAAACCTTAGTATGAAACCGATAGTACGCAAATTGCATACTATTTCCGGTGAAATATTACAGTACGCAACGCTGGACACTACGGCGGCATAAATATCCCACAGTACAATGCGGTATGACGACAATGTTCATAACATACGTTGACGGAAAGCTCTGTAACATCAATAACCCTTCATTTTAAGTGCAAGTATAATATTTCACTTTGCTAGGAGCAATATATATATTTTAAATTAATTCAGACTTCGATTCTCACAAACCGTCGTTTTGGTCACATGAGGTTGGCACAGGTTACCATGGTTACACGTCTCTAACCGGCAAGGAGGCTCTCAGGAAGTGACGACGTAAATCATTACTCAGTGCATCCGAAAACATACATACTACTGTTTATTCACACAAAAGTATGTTGAACGATAGTACACCTATTGAGTATGTAGTGCACAGTATGCGATTTCGGACGAAGCCAATAAAAATGGCATTTTTTAGAACTATGAAAAAGTTCCTCTGGTCCGAAAACGCCTATAAATAACGATTTAACCCTGATGATGTCACCGGGGTCATCTCGGCTTGGGCTTGGAGACTTTTAACATAAAGTAGATTAGTTTCAACGTGTGTTACAAACTGGAGGCATGGAGTTCGAAAGACAAAGATATTTACCAGACAAGTGAAGGTCAAATTAAATTGTGCTTTTGGTTGCATTATGGGAAATGTAGGATCCAGGGTTTTTGCAGCTTGACCCATACTACAGACCAAAAGTCAAGACATCTCGGGCTCTGCTGCTCCAATTTTGCACTGTTTATAAAGAAACATCTACATCTACTCATCTACAGGTGAAGATACACTCATTATACAAATGTAAAGAAGTAGTAAAACACTTTAAATGAGTTATGACCTATTACTGTGACACTTGACCTGTACGGATGGTTCGCTTTGGGTCAAGAGCATATCATCATATCAAATCATACTTAATCTAATGTCTTTACATTTAAAACAAATAAGAGGTCATGACTTTGAATGCTCTCAAATGAAGCATTTACTGCTATAAACCTGGACAAAATGCACTATCCTTTACATGTTAAAGTTATTCTTCATGTAACATAGACTTTCTGATTTCACAAATGATTGTCCATATGTTAGAGTATGTAGTGTAGTAGGCCTACTCTGCCTATTGATAACAGATAAAAGGACAATGACAGATGGGATTATTACACAACCACCAGCATCTTTCCCCCGAAGCATTTCCCCTCATTCGATATGCCAAACAGGCAAGAAACAGGACACCTTTTTTTTCTGTATCTTGTCCTTTGAATGAACCATATTATCACAGCCATGTTATCTCCTCAGTTTTTGAGGTGTTTTTCGAGGACACTTGTTAACAAGCTGTTGCTATGCAATCACTGAACAGAGAGGATGTCTGATGTGGAGTTGTTGTGCGCCTTACAGCGGAGGGGAAACCTGATGATGCACCCTATTAAATATCTCTTCACTGGACACAAGCAGACATCAGCAATGCGGGTTTCAGAGGCATGAGAGTGACCTCAGCCTGCCCACACACACACACACAGACACACACACACACACACACATACATACACATATACACACACACACACACACACACACTCCTGCATGGCATCCCTCACCAAAATATTCAGTTTCTGCACCATGTGGTTGCCCAACACTGAGCCTTATTAGTGACCTCTGGCAGCCTGCAGGCTACTTTATGTTGCTGAATAACCACAATATAAGGGATTATTTTTAAACATGATGTCATAAAGGAGCCCTATTTGGTGTGAAATTTCATAATTCTTAAAAAAACTCACTGATCCATATGTTTGAGATTAAATAAGAGAAGTGTTATTGAAAACAAATAACACAATAGACCATATAAGGACAGGCCATATGTTGTGGATGTAAACTAAAGGTATTACATAAGCAGATTGATCAAAGGCAGCCTTGCATAACCTCTATTTAAAAATATATATATATTCCATACATGCATTTTAATCATTTAAAGAGGTGCTCTTGTCCAGTGCATCAGTATGCTATATGCAGGGAGTGGCATGTTTTAAAAGGCTACGTATTCGCATTCACCTCCACCTCCATATATATATATCCCTCATAAACACGAGCAATAACAGCGAATATGGAGCCGTCTAAATGCGCAAAAGTCTGCAAGATAAAACAATCATTTTGCATTACGTAAAGGGTTATCTTACCTCCTCTGTGTGCGGCGCCTTCTCTTCTCTTTTGCAGCGTCGAATCAACAACTGGCTCCTCCCAGAGAGGACCAAACAGTAGCAGCACACACACAAATATCTCCCACTCGTCTCCTCCTCGTTTACTGCAGCCAAACACAACACAACACAGACAGTATGAGGCCGTCCAAAGCTGCGCAGAGGCCGGGGACGATGGTCAGGTTTGGTCCGGTGCAGGAGAGAGAGAGAGAGAGAGAGAGAGAGAGAGAGAGAGAGAGAGAGAGAGAGAGAGAGAGAGAGAGAGAGAGAGAGAGAGAGAGAGAGAGAGAGAGGAGAGCAGAGGAGCCCCGCGGTGAGGAGAGGAGATCCGACCTCCTCCGGTGCAGCAGCAGCAGCAGCAGACTGATGGCTGGCCTGAGGAGGGGAGGCACACTGCAGTGACATGAACCAATGAGATGACGCAGAATCCCAGGATCTCCTATTCATAAATGCCCCAGTCCCCATAATAAAAAAAACACACAGTGGTTCTCACATGTTTTCAGGAAAAATATACACACATGCCATCCCCCCTTTTTTTATATATTTTTTGTACCAGTCATCCCAAATATGGCAGGATTTATGTTGATAATTTAAAGGTCCCATATTATGCTAATTTTCAGGTTCATAATTGTATTTTGTGTTTCCACTAGAACATGTTTACATGCTGTAATGTTAAAAAAAAAACGTTATTTTCCTCATACTGTCTGCCTGAATATACCTTTATTCACCCTCTGTCTGAAACGCTCCATTTTAGTGCATTTCAACGGAATTGCGTTGCTAGGCAACAGCTTGGGTCCATGTTTACTTCCTGTCAGCTGTTGTTATTTAGTACACTGCAACAGGAAATAAACTGGGACACATTTAGAATGTTTATGTTTAAAACTGTGTAATGGTCAAAATATTGTACATTTGTGACATCACAAATGTGCAGAAATGCAGTGTGCCCGCATGCACGTGTAGAGGTGGAGCGAGACAGCGAGAACGCGCGCGGTGTGTGAGTGAAGGCAAGCAGGCAGAGGAGCAGAGACTCCGGCCACACGTGAGCGCGCATTTGCGAGCGCGCATGGGATCCCGACCCGGTAGATTAATACGTGTAAGAAAAGTTACAAAGAGTCCCTTTAAGTGCTTTATAAATCCTGTTAAACTATCAAAACGCTCAATATACGGAGAAATACACACACAGCCCGTATTCAGTAAGTATTCAGTGCGTTTGAAACAAGCCGTTAGGATTTCTGTCCATTTGTGATGTCACAAATATACAATATTTAGACCATTACATGGTTTTAAACGTAAACATTCTAAATGTGTCCCAGTTTATTCCTGGTTGCAGTGAATGTAAATAACATCAGCTGACAGGAAGTAAACATGGACCCAAGCTGTTGCCTAGCAACGCAATTCCGTTGAAATGCACTAAAACGGAGCGTTTCAGACAGAGGGTAAATACAGGTATATTCAGGCAGACAGTATGAGGAAAAATAAAGTGTTTTTTTTAACATTACAGCATATAAACATACAAAATACAAGTATGAACCTGAAAATGAGCATGATATGGGACCTTTAATATTAATAAGGTACATCTTATAGGTCCAATGCTCACACGAGTGAAAGTTTCTATTCTGTAGCTTTATCTAATAAGATAAATCTCAGTAAAATAAAAGCTCCCTATGGATTTCCTGAAGCACATTCAGAGGCCCTGTGGCTCCAGTTGTCAAAAACACTGCATTTTTAATGTAAAATAACACATAGGACACACATTAAAAGGTGTGAGGTCTATATAAAGACACCGTGGAACTTTTTAGGAGGACAACCTATATATATATATATTTTTAGGTTAGCCTAGTTTTAAGCCCAGTTAAAACTATAGGCCTATAGATGCACCCATCCAGAGTGCATCTTTGTCACTGAACAGTAAAGGGAGCTTATAATGCTTTGTATTGCCCCCTATAATGTACTGTATACAATTGTAAAATATTAGGGCTGTCAAAGTTAACGAGACAATAACGTGTTGATGCAAATTAGTTTTAACACCACTAATTTCTTTAACGCGTTAACGCAACTTGCGATTTTTAGGTTGTCTCCGTTATAAAGCTAGATCCTGGCATCACATGGAACTAGAAAACTAAGGAATTCTGATTGTTACCTACCACGTCATACTAGCTCGTTGCGAAGGAGGTTAAATAACGCTCCAAACTTACAGTACACTAAATTTTGGCGAGGATATCTGTCATGACCATTTTCAAAGGGGTCCCTTGTCCTCTGACCTCAATATATGTGAATGAAAATGGGTTCTCTGGGTAGGTCCCCTTTACAGACATGCATATTTTGTATGCTAAATGCAGTACCTGTTTCTGGACAATATGTGTCAATGTTTTGTGTTGTTAATTGATTTCCAATAATAAATATATTCATACATTTGCACAAAGCATATTTGCCCACTCACATGTTGATAAGGGTATTAAATACTTGACAAATCTCCCTTTAAGGTACATTTTGAACAGATGAATGATGACACAAATGTGTGATTGATTTGCGACTAATTCTGATTAACTATGGACAATCCTGCGATTAATTGCGATTAAATATTTAAAGCGAATGACAGCCCCATAAAATATATATAAATATAATTTACAAGCATAATATTTTAATTTATGGGACAATTAAGAGAATACAATTTATTTTATGCCATCTCTGGACAGACTAAAGTCTTCACAGAGTGCCTCTCCCTCATAAGGCCGTTTAATTATTTTGTAAAATGCAGATAATGACCTAAAATGTCACAAGACAGTAATTTGCATCATTGCCATCATATGCAAACATTACATCATATGTCATTTGCAAAAACATTTGCATCTTTTCACATATTGTATAGACCGTATGCTTGAGGCATTTTTTTTGCATTTCCTACAATGTTACATTGTACTACTGTACATTATATCTTCATCAGATTGGATTCTCTGTTGAGCTCTGAGCTTATAGTTTAAGCTTTAAATACATTAGTGGAAGTGAAGTAGTTTTTTTTTTGTATTTTTCCATGTAAATAAATACTGTGCTGTGGGTATGATCTCAGAGTAGACTGCTGTCTAATGTTTTTTGGAAACGGGTCTGCTGGAGTGATCAATTTCTCTTCCATCAGATGAATATTATTATTATTATTATTATATTTTTATAAAACTGACAAAATTATCTGTTTATATACCAGAGACACAGGCCCATAAGTGTGAAATAATCCAGTCAAGATGATCATAACATGGATATTTCAGCGACTACATATAAGAACTACAACTACAATGATTCAGTGGGGCAACCGGAAATGATTTCCGGAAACGGAAACACCCAACTGCCGGAAGAGAGATGGATACAATGGAATCAAGATATATCCCGCCATCTACAATAACACGTCCGGTATGCGTTCATTGCCTTCAAAATAAGAGCCACGAATTTAAACTATTTTAAAAAATAGGCCTCAAAATACTGTAATTTTGAAATCAATAGTCATACCAATTAAATTAAATGCAAAAGCATGACAAAATCAATGTCACTGGAAACAAAAGATATGCAAACAGAGTCCAATTATCTTCTACAAATACATAATATCACCCAATTATACAGTTTAAGGTTGGATTTGCATGTTTTTTCTTCTTACACGTGAACAGATTGAATTACACAATAACAATAAAGTAATGTTCTCAATGAGAATTAACTCTATTATATGTGCATGTTTTTTTTTTTAAACAATATCTTTATTGAATTTTACATATAGACATATATACATATATACACATACAGACAGACTAACAATATTAATAATTAAATTATACAATGAAATGTTTAGTCAGAATTTCAAAGAAAGAGAGACATTTCACTTTTCTAACAAAGAAAAACAAAGAAAATAAAAGACAAGATTAAAATAAATAAATAAATACCTCAAAGAAGAAGAACAAAAAAACAAACCAAAAAAACACACAACAACACACAACAATTTCAACAACAGCACTCAGCAACACACATCAGTTTCAATTTGACTGTGCCCCCTGACGTCCAAGAAATAATATGTGCATGTTGTGTGCTTAATTTAATCGTGGTGCACAAATATGGAACACCAAAATACACGTTATCAAGAGCTTGTTATCCTTAGAACATTTTAAAAGGAAATTATCATCACATTTAATTCATGATGTCTAATGATCTTTTGAGATGTTTAGATACATTTTCTTTTTTTTCTGTACTGCTTCTTTTGTATGTATTTCATTGTTTTTATTGGATTGTTTTCCACTGTTTGGTTAGGTTTTTCTGCACATTTTGTGTACTTCTTGTGGTTGTTTAACTTTTGTTGTATTTTTTAAATTATGTTAGTTTAGATCTTTCTTCCTTTTTTGTTATTGTTTTTTCTCCTGGGGTTGGGAGGAGGTCCTCTGTATAAGCCTGTGGCTTCTTGACCTCTCCTGACACATTTCTTGTTTGTTTTTTTCATTGACTGGATTTTGTGCAGTTTTATATATGTGCAAATAAATAAATACAAATTTAACTTTTACGTTACCAAATCAGTAGTCATACCAATTAAATTAAATGCAAAAGCATGACAAAATCAATTGTCACTGGAAATATAAAATATGCAAACAGAGTCCAATTATCTTGTACAAATCATAATATCACCTTATTATACAGTTTAAAGGGACTGTTTGTAACTTTTGACACGTATAAATCTACTGGGTCGGGATCCCATGCGCGCTCGCTCGCATATGCAGGACAGCGGGGCTGAAGCAGGAAAAGCCAACACTAGGATCAGCAGTGATTCATGAAGAGACCTTCGTCTGGTCGGCTAACATTACTGCCAAGCAGGTGAAATATAGAGTGATATTGTGGTTTTAGCTGACGTGTGTCGCCTCACTGTTTTGAGCAATGCTCGTTCATGTCTATTTAGAGCGAGCACAAGCGCGAGCCCGACGCTGACTTTCCTTGACTTAACGGCCACAGGTGTCGCTGGTAACAAGCATTTCTGAAAGTTACAAATAGTCCCTTTAAGTCCTATATAAATACTGTGAAAGTATCGAAACACTCAATCCACAGGGAAATACACACAGCCCGTATTCAGAAACTCTGCATTTGAAACAGGCTGTTTGGATTTCTGTCCATTTGTGATGTCACAAATGTACAATATTTTGACCATTACACAGTTTTAAACATAAACATTTAAATGTGTCCCAGTTTATTTCATGTTGCAGTGTATGTAAATAACAGCTGACAGGAAGTAAACATGAACCAAAGCTGTTGCCTAGCAACGCAATTTCGTTGAAATGTACTAAAATGGAGCGTTTCAGACACAGGGTGAATACAGGCATATTCAGGCAGACAGTATGGGGAAAATAAAGTTGTTTTTTTTAACATTACAGCATGTAAACATGTTCTAGTAGAAACACAAAATACAAGTATGAACCTGAAAATTAGCATAATATGGGACCTTTAAATTATCAACAAAAATCCTGCCATATTTGGGATGACTGGTACAAAAAATATATTAAAAAAAGGGGGATGGCATGTGTGTATATTTGGCTGAAAACATGTGAGAACCACTGTGTGTTTTTTTATTATGGGGAGTTACAAGTTACAAATAGTCCCTTTAATTTAACTTTTTTTAGGTTACATTTAGTGGAGACGTCGCTTTTATTCTGAAGGTTTCCCCGGACCGGAAGTGTGATTGTTGTTGCTGCTGCTTGGATCACAGAGGCGAATCAGAAAATCAATTAAGTTATGAAAAATACCATTAATTGCCTTTCTTTGTCACCGCAGCTCATGAAGAAATGGCGGATCTCCAGACGTCGTACATCTGAGGAGCAACACATCGCACCCAATGGCGTTATTTCCACCGATAAAGACCAGTTCAATCGACAGGAACATTCACGTTTTATAGGTGAGTTAGCTTCGGAGCTAACCAGTGGAGTTGACATTAGCTGCTCGGCTAATCTAGCTTGTAGGTTAATGTGTTAAGACACGGCTGACATCCACTGAAGATGGAGCTTGTCTGTCATTACTACGTGCAGATGAGGTTGTGTTTAACCACCTACCGTCAGTTTCCACCTAGATATGATGGGTATTTCTTGTTGTGCAGTTGCAACATCAAGCTAGCTGCATGCTACATGAAGATAGTTTCAGTTTAACATTAAAGCTGGACTCGCTTGATTGCTCTCTGTCTGTCTGTCTCTCTGTCTGTCTGTCTGTCTCTCTGTCTGTCTGTCTGCAGCACCAGAGAGCTGATGGGTGTTAGCCATTTTTGCTAAAGTAGCTCGACAGCTTACTTAAAGGTGGATTTTGTGATTTGCAGTGTAAAATACACCAAGTCCAGATAATGCACCCATCTGTGTGCTGTGATGTTAGTTTATTAACTACACTGTGTAATATCCTGGCTTCATTAGGACATAATAGATTTGAAAAATGATAGATACACTGCAGTAAAGACTGGCTTCATGTGTTCATAGCATTATAGTTTTATTTAAGTACAAGGCTTAACAGGAGCTAGAATATCTCCCTATGTTGGAGTAAAAAGGCTAAAGTAGCTGTTTAATAGTTTTTTATGTGCAGTATTTGTTTTAACACCATCACTGATTACTACATACTTGTCACTCTGTTGTTCAGCTCAAGAATAAGAAATACACCAAGTCCAGATAATACATCTGTGTCCTGTGATGTTAGTTTGTTAACTACACTGTGTAATATCCTGGCTTCATTAGGACATAATAGATTTGAAAATAAATGATAGATACACTGCAGTAAAGACTCTTGTTACTGAATTGGTGACTGGCTTCATAGCATTATAGTTAAATAGTAATAACATTAAATTAAAATAGTGTAAATACACCAAGTCCAGATAACACATCCATGTGTCCTGCGATGTTAGTTTGTTAACTACACTGTGTTTAATATATCCTGGCTTCATTAGGACATAATAGATTTGGAAAAAATTATAAATACACTGCAGTAAGACTCTTCTGGCTTAATGTGTTCATAGCATTATAGTTAGCAGTGTTATTTAAGCACAGGGCTTAACAGGAGCTAGAGAATCTACCTATGTTACAGTAAAATGGCTACGGTAGCTGTTTAATAGTCTTTTATGTACTGTGTATGTGCAGTATTTGTTTTGACACTTGTTTTGACTGATCACGACATACTTGTCACTCTGTTGTTCAAGCTCAAGAAGTGACTTGATCCTGTTCAATTACAACAAATAATAATAATAATAATACATTTATTTAATATAGCACTTCTCAAAACAGATGTAACAAAGTGCTTCACAAGACAATAAAATCAGATAAATAAAGTGAAAGATACGTTAACTGCTAAAACAGAACATAACAGAACATATCAATTATAATAATAATAGAAGTGGTAAAATGGTAGGACAAGTTGATAAAACAAATATACAGTATATATACATAAATGTGTATAAATGTACACATGCGTCCAGAAACAGATGTAGACATGCATATATTTATACCCTTCTACTTATAGGAATGCTATCCTAAAAAAATGTGTTTGCAAAAGTTTTTTGATAATGGTAAGCTATTGATAATGGTAAACTATTGATAATGGTAACTGAACTGCGATATTCTAATGTAGGTACATTTTGGAGCTGAAATCATTTGCTGATTAATTGGTTAGTTGATCAACAGAAAATAAATTATCCTTTAAATAATTCTTTTTAAGCAAAAATGGCACAAATTCATTGGTCCAAGCTTCTCAAATAATAGTATTTGCTTGTTTTCTTATTCTTTTGTGATAATTAATGTGTCCGTGGGTTTGAATTAAATCCAGTTTAGTAATAGCAATTGCACTCTTCAGTTACAGTTTTTTATCAGAGCTTTGAACTCTCCGAGGGAGACAAAATCATTTTTGCTGTAGTGTGTGCTGAAGGTTATTCCAAGACCTGTGGTTTTGGACTGTTGGTCAGACAAAACACACAATTTGAAGATGTTACCTTGGGCTTTAGGAAATTGTGGTGGTCTTTTTTTCTAATTTTACATTTTATAGACCAAACAATTAAAACTATTCATTTACGAAAATAATCACACACTAATTGATTTTTGTCTTGCAATCTATAGAAATACAGAAGAACATCTTCCAAACTGATGAGAATGAGTTGATGGTTGTGGAAGTCTGCAAGAAGACGTCGCAAAACAGAGAGAGGCTGTCTGGAAGATGCCAAGAAAAAAACAGCAGAATCCACAGCCAGTCAAGTGTAGGTATTCAGAGATCTTTTTTTTAACATTGAAAAGTTGATGATGTATAGCTGAGCTTCAGAAAATTGTCTCACATCTGTAGTAACTTGGGGCTTCACAGTTAGGTCTCAAATTAACTCCCTGTGAATATTGGCCTGGTCGTTTACAACGTGTCTCCTCTTGCTTTGCTCACATCTGGACACCAGGCGTTGCTGTTTGAAATGTTCTGCATACATTACAATGATTGTGGAATGTGCACACTGCAAGTTACTTCTAAAATGTATAAAGTTAGAACTTTACAGATGTAAAAAGAGATGTTTAGAGAGCAATTTTTTTACTTTTCTTCAATGTATTGCATTCTGTGATTTAGAATGAGATGACTGATCATGTTATTAATTAGCTGCTTTATATAGAGTTAAAGCTGTTACATGCTGCCGGAACTAATTTCTCAAACCATGCACCTTACAGCTAGATGTTAGTGTTGCCAATTAGCAGAAGGATAGTATTTGTTTAACCAACTTCTTCCGTCTCCCGACACTCTACAATACATGTAATCGTCACAACAACTTACAAAGCTGAAGACCACCGCTGTTTTGCATAAAAAAGGACAGATTTTGGCTGCAGTGGTGGTCAATAGGTCATGTCAAGATCATAAACTCTCAACTGGAAAATGCTTAGTTACTAATCGCTCATTATTCATCAGTATGTACTTAAAAACACCAAAAATAATGTTATTGACATGCATTAATAATACATCCAAGGGATTGCTTTACTGTGTCTTTTTTACACAAACATTCTCTTGCCCATCCTATCCTACTGTAGCAAGATTGTTTTTGTTTGCACCTATTTTAATACCCATCTAATATCTAATTTGATTTGATGTGGTTCTGTGAAAAAAGAGCAACATCCCACTTGATATATTATTGTCGTCATGTCAAACACTAAAAAGGACCAGTAGATGGCAGCATGATGCGGTTTTTCTCAAGGATTTGCTAAGACGTGTTGATGAGCAGGATGCCCTTGAATTGGCCCGCTGGTAGTTTTCTGAACAGTGACAGCTGTGTGATAGCTGTTTGGATTCCATCAAGCTTGAGAGACCGAGTTAGGAATTCAGGCATCATTAGCTGTGACTGCAGTAAAAAAGAGCTCCATCTGTCAACTGATAGCAGTTCATTTTTTGCTCATAAAAACGCTGTTTGTACACTGTAGGGAAGTTAATTAGACTTTCTTCCCAGATTATGTCTGACTTTTATATGTTAAACAAATAACATTTTAGTGGAATTTTTACAGACCAATTAGTGATGACCTGGCTAATTGCATTTCCATTTATCCAATATTTGTATGCTTGACTAACCTAAATTAATTAATGTATAATTGTGCACAATTTTACATTAGTGAGGTGGACTAATCAATTGCACATAATAGATGATATGCCTTGATAAAAGGTTGACAAAATATTTTGCTGTAAAATGACAAGAGAGATAAGAGGATGCGTTTTATTTTTGGCATAAATGGAAAATTAAGAGGATTTATTTTTTTTATTGCATAAAGCTTTCTTAAATCCTCAAAACATGTATTAGGGCTGGACGATATGGCCAAAACCTTCTGTCACGATACAGATAATTTCATATCTCAATAGTATATCACAATATAGCATGTTTTCTGGTAATCCAATAAATAAATACTAGTCTATATGAAATAACCACATGGTAAAGCCTATTTTGTATACTCCTGTGTGAATTAAATACTTGACAAATAAAAAGTACTTAGCATTTTCTCATTTTAAGAACTTGAGTGCAAAATTAACATGAAAGTTTTAAGTGAGATTATAGAGAGAAAAAAAAAACTATATATAGGCCTAGTCTGTATCATGATAGAAACGATATAGAAGAATATCTACGACAGACATTTTAATACTGTTTTGACGATATACATCGTCATATTGCCCAGCTCTAACATGTACACTGAAAAAGTAATATTCACTTGAAGGTTGAAGGTAAAGCAGCCTCGTTCAGCCGAGCTTCATTTTCATTAATCTGCAATAATGTCTGATTTTAGACTAAGACATCAAGATGCTGATTTCTATTCATAAGGAGACCATATCTACGAAGGTATATCAATATCATTTTTTGCTAACTTGACTATCATTGTAACTCAATATTTCCTTAGAGGCAATTAAACAGTTATTTGCCTACATGATTTCCAACGATTCTAATTGACACTGTGAAAATCCAGCAGCTTCAGGGTTGTGGAGTTTCTCTGAAATGTTACTTTCTGCTTTGTGTGTCGTTGCCTTGAGAGTTTGCCAATAACGGTGAAATATTCATGCAAATTGGTTAAAACTGACCCTTCGGGGAAACGTTAGTAGTCATTGAATGATGTTGATTTGCTTCTTTCCATGACTGTAGTGGATTCTGAAGATGGTGTAGCCATTGAAGCTCCTGGAAACCTCACGTTAGACACAGACTTCCTACTAGGACAAGACCTCGAGTTTGGTGATCCTGATCATGACAACAAGATTCTAGGCCTGGCAAAGTTCTCAGGTTTGTAAAGCATTTTTTAAAATAAAATAATTTAGCGTTTAAAGTTAAATAATTATAATTTAAAGTTATAATCCGTAAGATTTCAGTCCTGGTTGATTTTGGGCAACACCCGTGGTTGCCGTGGTAACAGCAAGTGCTTGAGCCGCTGCTTTGTCAGAATTACGACAGGAGAGCAACTGCTATATCTGTTTACAGCAAAGCCAAACAAACTCGTGTTTGTTCAAGACAAGAAAATGGCAAAATGATAAATGTGTTTTGTATGTGCATTTTTACCGATCGACTGGTCAGTGCTAACCTTGTGACAAAAAAACTTGCATTTCCTGTGGTTGCTTCACAATAAAAGCCATCACGCATTTCACACTGTAGTCAAGTCAGCCTCCACTTCGAAAAAAACACGGTCAAACTAGCCCTCCATGTTGTTTTGCGGTACGTGTATGTACTAGGCATTACGGTAATTAAGAGCGTGTCAGAACTGATTTCAAAATAAAAGCAACATCCAGTGAACATGATAGGCAATTTCACATTCATTCTATAAATCCGTCAGTCAATAATAAATAGAAATAAATAAATACATAATTATTAAATAAATAAAATGAAGGATAATAAAATAGAACTACCGCCTGCAAACTGTATTTCAGAGAAATATTGAGCCTTTGAAATTCCTTAGAGGGTTAGTCAAACCTAATAATAAAGAATACATTTCCAAAGACCAATCTGACTTCAAAATGACCGTACACCACCTCAGAGTGTCATTGAGAAACTTCCTGTTTCCAGAGACCAATTTCACTTCAAATCGCAGACCACCTCAGAGTGTCACTCAGACAATATTAGTCCATTCAGATGTGGAATTTCAAAATAAAGCCCTCTAAAATGTCTTATTAAAGCAATATTTATAACTCAGACTCAGTTTAATATTAAAGTACACATCCTGTTGCCACAGAGCAATTGCACTTCAAAATGACCGTACACCACCTCAGAGTGTCACTCAGACAATATTAGGCCATTCTGATGTGGAGTGATTCAGATTGTTATTAAAAGGAAACCTCCTGTTTCCAGACTAATTTCACTTCAAAATGATAGCAGACCACCTCACAGTGTCATTTAGACAATATCAGGGCCTTCTGATTTGAAATTTCAAAATTAAAGCCCTCTAAAATGTCATATGAGCCATGTTCCCTCTGAATTCAGATTAGAATTAAACAGAACATCCTGTTTCCACAGACCAATTTCACTTAAGAATGATATAGCAGACCACCTCAGAGTGTCACTCAGACAATATCAGGATATTCTGATATTGAGGGAACATCCAGTAGCTCATATGACATTTTCAGATTGTCTATGCTTGCTTGACTGCAGTCATTTCACCAGGTGAACACTTTTAATGTGAAGCAGCAGGAAATTTGCATTCGCAGTATACAGCTCTGATACAGTGAGGCCAATATCAGTTAAATGTAATCAGTTAAAATTACAAACAACGGTAACGCTGGATTATCTGTTGCATCATTTCGTGGTAATCTCTCGTGTGTAAATAGGCAATTTTAATCCAGCGCGGATGGTGGACTCCACTAAAAAAAAAAAAAGTACAAAATGCCGAACATGAATAGTATCAAAAACTGGGTTTGATTTCATTGAAATTTGAAGGATTGTGGCTTTAAAAGGTGGCGCGTGCTGTTTATGTCTACCTGTCAGCTTGTCTTTATACTGTTTCTGTCCATTCACTTGTTAGTAAGGCAAGTCTATCGACCACGTTTCTCTCTTTTAGTGTCTTACTGTTTGTCAGTTGTTGCATGTTCACCTTCCTGCTTGTGTTTGTAAGTGTTCTCTATTTAGTGTATTTCATAAACATCCCACGTATGGTAAATGTGTCTATTGATTATACCGTAAAGGGAATGGGTAGATCACACAGCCTGATCATTATAGTACATTTCAATGGACTCCACAGTTTGAAGCTACACTTTCCCGCTGAAAGGAACGATAGTATCGTTTTGTTTTGTATAGGCCGTCATTTTCACTTCCTGTCATTATTGCTATGAAAACATGTAGTGCATCTGACTGCGATGTAAATAATTGTAATCATTTTACCTCTATAAAGGAAGTCGTGGCTTCGTTTGAGAAGAAGCCGTAGCAGCACAAAGAGGACTGACTCGTAGGGTTTGTTTGTCAGGGACGAAGCGTAGCCCCCCTTCTGTGCGACAGCAAGACAAATGGAAACCACCAGCTCATATTTCCCAGCATGACTCGTTGTCAGAGAGAATGATCTGAAAAATGGAAAAGTAGAGAAAGGAGCTGAGATACCATTATTATATAAGGGTCATAAAAATAGGACCATTACCATCAAGGACACCATTATAAGAGGGCATTTATTCATCATCATCATCATCATCATCATCATCATCTGCTGCCTCTGCTCCCACCCCACTGCCATCATCGTTTCCCCCTCATCATCATCATCATCATCATCATCATCATCATCATCATCATCATCATCTTCTCCCCTCATCATCATCATCATTATCATCATCATCAGCAGCAGCAGCAGCCTCACCATTATAGTCATCATCATTATCATTAGGCTCAGTAATCATCCACGAGGGGTTTCCACGGGGCAGGATAAAAGGGCAGTCTCCACTCTCGCCTTCCTCACATCCTGCCTCGGCGTCTGTGGAGGAAGGTTGTTTTTTTTCTTCTGGCTTGTTCGCTTTCAGAGAGCACACACTGAAGAGAGGAAGAGCGCTGTGTCTTGACGTTGTGAAGCTTTTTCTTTCCTACCCTCTGTGGAAAAGGGTTTTGTTGTCTTTTTATCGCCTGAAAACCTCAGCTCAAAAGCAATTGACCTTGCAGGTAGCACTGTGAGTATGAAATGTTTCTCTAAAATTCACTTTTCTCACCTGCTGAGGAGAGATTGTGCACCCAAGTTACTCAATGTGATGGAAATGGAGGGGCATTTTCTGTAACAGTTCGGTGTCGCTCGTAGTTTTCTTTTTCTCCGGTTTTTAGTCTTTCAGTGAGATTTGTTAGAAGATACCGTTTGATTTGGCTTCAGTTCATTGTTATGGAAGCGAGAGTCTCAGTAAAACTCAGTAATATAAAAATGTGGTCTCACCATTCCTATTTTTATATTAACAGTGTTAACAGTATTGTTTTTTTAATGTCATTATAGCTATTATTTCATCTATTATTATTCTATTATGCCACATTTTCAGTGGTATAATCCACGCCCACTTGCCCCTCGGCCAATCACACGTCTCCAGCCTGTGAACTATGAAAATAGGAGCGATGGAATCCCATTTAAGTTTAATTTATCGGTTCAGTTGAATATTTTCTTGTATTTGTTCTTATGATTATTTCAAAATGTCTGATTTTAGTTTTTTTCAAAATTGGTCATTTGGGACTTCCGTAGATTTGTGCTCAACATCTGTTATAGTTGTGGTACTTGTTCTGTTCGATTTAAGTGAATAATTCAAATAGTCTTACAGTATATTAATAGAGATGTGTGTCTTGTGATTGTCTCTGATGTTGTTTGTTTGCCTGGCTGTGTTTGTTGTCTTCTCTCTGTATTTCTTCTGTTGTCTTCTCTCTGGATTTCTTCTGTTGTCTTCTCTCTGGATTTCTTCTGCTGTATTCAGGTCTGTCTTGCAATAGAAATCTTGATCTCAATGGCATTAGCCGATTAAATAAAGGCTATATATTATATACAGTATAATACAGAATAAGCCATCCCAGATAGAGAAACGACAGTTACAAATGTAAACCTTGGTGTGAAATGTTAAATTGAATAAATAGCAGTATAGAAATGTGTTTTTTCGAGGTCTGGAACAATATTTAAAGCGGGTTGAGAAGGTCTTTGTTCTGAAAACGTGTGCAGTGTTTAGAAACCTGTGTTCCTGTTTGTCGTCCCTGTTCAGAAGTAGCTGCTGAGATCGGTTTCTCTGTGTATCCTCTGGGTGATGAGGAGAGCCCTGCCTACAGCCAACTCAGCATGGAAAGTGAAACAGACAACTCGCACAGCACAACTGACAACGGGAGGGAAGACGAGGGCGGCTCAGCCCAGTCCGAGTCCAGTTTTCCTCCCTACCTGTCGTGCAGGGGCTGCGGACAGCTCCGCGATGAACCTCTCGGACCTGGCATAGACCTGGTTGGTCCGTACTGCCTTCGGTGCTGCAAAGCCTCCAGGGACGCCAAAAGCACAGACTTTTGTTCAGCTTTTGGGAACATCGGCGGGATTCGCCCGGGCTCCCATTTGCAGCTCGACGCTGAAGAGATGGACGACAAAGCAATGTCAGCCGAGGACAAATTGTCCAAACTGCATTCTTGCCACCTCTGTGGCTTCTCCTCGCGTTACGCCAACCACGTGAAGCGTCACATGAAGACTCACAACGGGGAGAAGCCCTTTAACTGCCCTTTGTGTACGTACGCCTCGGCCCAGCTGGTGAACCTGCAGAGACACTTGCGCATTCACACGGGGGAAAAACCGTACAAATGTGACATCTGCAGTTTTGCCTGTAGTTCCCTTGGCAACCTAAAGAGGCATCAGCGCATGCATGTGCCTTCTGCAGGGGCGGGACAGGACCCCATGCCACGACCTGCCAGTGGCCAAAACAGCCTGAAGAGGCATGTGACTGGGCAAAGACCCAATGAAGAAGTGTCTGGTCCTTCAGCCAAGGGTATGTATCCTTTCCTTTATTAATTATGTCATCATCTCCTTAACTACTTTTTTTCCTTCTTTTTTTGTGTGACTCATGATACACAATCTTGAAACACGATGCACTCTTTTGATAGCTTTGATCAGTCATTTAATAAACAATAACTCACTCGTGTTTTTGTGAAGTTTCAGAAGTTGCGAGGCCAACTTCAAACCAGAGTCTGGGAGCCCAGAACAATGACTACCTATCAGCCTTTGATGGCTTAAAGGGGGCTTCAACTCCACCCGTACCTGCCTCTAACCCAGCTCCTGGCCACCAACCTCCACCCCAGCTGGACAACACAGGCAGCGGTGGCAGCAGAGCGACCAGAGGGGGCGTAGCAGACGGCGCCGCCGCCCTCCCCACGTCACTTTTCCCTTATACTTGCCGGTTGTGTGGCATCGTCCTGGAGGACGAGGACGGCACCTCGGCCCAGATTTGTGCCAAGTGTACCCTTGAAATGCTGACTAAAGACTCCTCGTCTCCCAGCAGCCCTGGCGAGCGCAGCGACAAGGTGTACACCTGCGCCGCCTGCCCGTTCCTCACACACTACCCGAACCACTTGGCACGCCACATGAAAACTCACAGCGGCGAGAAACCCTACAAGTGCCCACAGTGCGACTACGCCTCAGCGCACTTCGACAACCTCAAGCGCCACCACAGAGTGCACACGGGCGAGAAACCTTACAAGTGCCATTTGTGCGATTACGCCTGCGGGAACCTGGCCAACCTGAAGCGCCACCAGCGGGTGCACTCGGGCGCGAAGCCCTTCCAGTGCGCCGTGTGCAGTTACAGCTGCAACCAGAGCATGAACCTGAAGCGGCACATGCTCCGGCATACGGGAGAGAAGCCGTACAAGTGTCAGGAGTGCGGCTACACCACCGGCCACTGGGACAATTACAAGAGGCATCAGAAGAAACACGGCCTGGCCACAGACGGCTGGGTCAAAGTTCCAATGACTGGCAACGGTGAAGAAGCAGAAGTGAGGAAAGGGATGGGAGCTGGCGGTCCAGCTCACAGAAAAGAGACGGGGGTTGATATGCAGTATATGCCTCGGGAGGGAGGTCAGACAATACACTCGTGCTACAAACTTGAGATTGTATAGAATATAACTCAGCAAAACTAAGCTACCAGCAACTTGTTTTTTTTCACAGAGCCTTTTTATTGTTTTAGTGTGTGTCAGTCTTTTAGTGTTTGGTCAGATGTCTTCAGAGGCTGCTAATTGTTTATTTGTAGAATATCGCACAATTATGAAACAATATTTTCATCCCTTTTTTGTATTGTGTCGAGACAAATGGGCTTTCTCTACTGCGGAAGCCCTTTGACGGTCTTATTCTGTACGTTACACCACACTAGGCTAATTCTACCATTTCCCTTAGGGTTGGGCGATACGGAGAAAATCAAATATCACAATATTTTTGATCAAATACCTCGATATTGCGACGATATTGTAGGATTGACTATCGGTGCTTCCACAAAATATTTACACAATGAGATGTTTGATAAATAATCATCAGTAATGTGGATATAATGACTAAAGGCAAATAAGAGAACAGCTAGAACAGTCCGGTAAGTTAAGAAAATTACAACACTTTACTGTAATGCAGCTTTTAAAACCATGAAAAGACAACACTTATGCCATGTTACGATATCCAAAATCTAAGGGGATATCTAGTCTCCTATCACGATATCGATATAATATCGATATATATCGCCCAGCCCTAATTTTCCCTCTCGTATTACAACACACATCTGGTTCTTCATTCGAGGACACTACCAAATGCTCCTATTACATGTGCACATTTTTGCCTGAACTGTTGAGCAGCACTGTGTAGTTTTATGTTTTTTTTAAATAAGGGACAATTGCTATTTTTATCAAAGTTGTTAGTATCACAATTTTAGGTTAAACCTTTTTGTTTTGTACCAAAAATCTAATGAAATAACTTGAATGTTACTGATAGATGACCACATTTACCTTCGCTTTGCTTCATGAGGTTATTTTAACTACACAGTGCAGCTTTTAAGTAAAGTTGGATCCTCGTAAGGGCCAATACTGTGCTTAAATTGTTTGCATTGGGGGCACAAGCTCTGGTAATGGCATGCCTTCAGATTATTTTTTCTTCTGTATGTGCTACTAGCAAAGTGCTATTTAATAAGACTGGACGTGTTTTACCCCTTGATAAACTATATTGATTAATTAGGTTGCGCTAACCTAACTAAATAATCTCCTGTGTCATGAACTGCATTGTCATCTTTGCCAAACCCCCTCAGGATTATATTTGTGATTTGGAAGACAAAATGTCAAAACAAATATATATTTCTGGTTATTTTAAC